>NC_057803.1:224634332-224658486 GCF_018294505.1 Triticum aestivum
CCTTCCTCCTATATATACCTACGTACCCCCAAACTACTAGATACGGGGCCAAAACCCTAATTCCACCGCCGTAACTTTCTGTATCCATGAGATCCCATCTTGGGGCCTTTTCCGGAGCTCCGCCGGAGGGGGCATCGATCACGGAGGGCTTCTACATCAACACCATAGCCCTTCCGATGAAGTGTGAGTAGTTTACTTTAGACCTACGGGTCCATAGTTATTAGCTAGATGGCTTCTTCTCTCTTTTTGGATCTCAATACAAAGTTCTCCCCCTCTCTTGTGGAGATCTATTTGATGTAATCATCTTTTGAGGTGTGTTTGTTGAGACCGATGAATTGTGGGTTTATGATCAAGTTTATCTATGAATAATATTTGAATCTTCTCTGAATTCTTTTATGTATGATTGGTCATCTTTGCAAGTCTCTTCGAATTATCAGTTTGGTTTGGCCTACTAGATTGATGTTTCTTGCAATGGGAGAAGGGCTTAGCTTTGGTTTCAATCTTGCGGTGTCCTTTCCCAGTGACAGTAGGGGCAGCAAGGCACGTATTGTATTGTTGCCATCGAGGATAACAAGATGGGGTTTATATCATATTGCATGAGTTTATCCCTCTACATCATGTCATCTTGCTTAAAGCGTTACTCTGTTCTCTTGAACTTAATACTCTAGATGCATGCTGGATAGCGGTTGATGTGTGGAGTAATAGTAGTAGATGCAAGCAGGAGTCGGTTGTCACATCCCTAGTTCTGGTAATGCCTAGTGCTAGCATCTGGTGTTGCATCATGTTTAAATTTTATCTAAATTTTAAATAGGGGTGATCAATCCCTAGCACCAAAAGAACTCAACCTAGGGTTTATTGAAAATGTTTTTAAGTTGAACCTAGTTGAGTTCTTTTGGTGCTAGGGATTGATCACCACTATTTAAAATTTAGATAGGGGTTTATTGAAAATGTTTTTAAGTTGAACCTAGTTGAGTTCTTTTGGTGCTAGGGATTGATCACCCCTATTTAAAATTTAGATAAAATTTAAACATGATGCAACACCAGATGCTAGCACTAGGCATTACCAGAACTAGGGATGTGACAACTCACCCCCACTAAACAAGAATCTCGCCCCGAGATTCAATACATGAGGTAAGAAGACAGGGAGGCACAAAGCTAACACAAACTTCACGATCCAGGTTGCACTTCATAAGAACGTTGATTCGATCGTCATCCTTGTCTTGACATCTTGTTCTGAGAACTCCATCCAACATGACAACGAGAAGAAAGGGAAAACTCTAGAAGAATCAATCTTCATGAAGATTGAGCAACTGATGATCAACTTACGGAATGAGATGTTCAAAATCTCTCGAGCTAAGACACGAAACATACATCCAAAGGGATGGAGTGAAACAGAGAACGAAGATTCAAGTTGATAAGCACAATTCCACGCTGAATAAGATGGTGCATGGTTTCAACATAATGAGGAGTTATCTTCCATGATTCGGTAATAGCACCTTAGGGAAGGTGACTCACAGAAATATTCCCCTAAGTGGCAAAAAGAATTACTTTTGATACAACGACCAATGAAACTCTCTGTACCAGCCTAGGGCAATTCACAACCGATTGTTTGAAGAAGTTGGAAAGGATGGCATACTCAGACTAGAACAGATGATGTGGACTACCTTGTTGAAGACAACGCAAGGATGATTTTGCTTATCATCGGAAATGGATGGGATCCATGGTAGGACCACTTTTGAAGATGATCCGGAACAAAAATTACTGAGAGGGCAACCCATGGGAAATTGGTACAACGGCGATGCAAGCTAGGAACAAAATGCAAATGCCAGGAATGATCCAACCATCATATCTGCCTGAGATTCAGATTTGGTTGGTAACGGAATATTTCAGACAGCATGTCTGGAAAAGGAAAGGTAGCAACACAAATCGACGAGATGACGCTGCGAGATTCTCAGGAGATGAACTACGATAGCAAGCTCCAAAACACAAGCTGGTTATGCTACATACATGTGAACACGATGTCCCAGACAAGCATGACCACATAGTAGTCTTACAATGAAACACTACCGAGTTCAGGTGGGAACCATCAATGAGGATACCGAAGTCCTTTCATAAGTCCGGATTATCTCTTATGAAGGAACTCTTTCTCCTTGAACAAACCAGTCAGTGGCTTGGTGTACTAGGAGATGCACATGGAATGGAGGTAGCGAGCCTGTCAAACCATAGCATACTTTGCATGTGTATGACTGACTTAGGATGATTCCAGAGGAAGCAACATTGACTTTCTCGAATTCACGGCGGAAACTTTCATCAAATGCACATGTATTCGGGGAAGTCACTTCTTTCATTCGAACATATGCTTCATGAATGGGACATGAGGGCAATGCTTATAAAGTTTCCAACACTACTTAGATGTTCGACATGAATCATGGACAAGATAAGGATGTTGTTGATGGGCTCAACAACAATTCATCTAGGTTCCCATGAAGATGGAATTCCACGACTATGTGAACAAGGTGATAGCATTGGTCAGACCAAAGGATGTAATGGTGTATGCCCGAGGAATCAACCTCAAGTAAGACAACATTATGAACATCATTGGTTCTGATTTGATTTGAGGATAGCCCACACTCAAATCAAAGTTTGGACAAGACAATAGATCCAACAACTGATCACGAGGACCAATTGATGAAGATATCATCTTTCTTCAACACACACACACACAAAAGATATCCCTTGACACGAACTAAGTCAGACAAGCTTTTATCTTACAACTCTCCAAGTTGTTGTTTAGCTTAACCAACTAGCTCACGGGTATCCAACACAGATTCTTGGAGAAGGGGTGGTTAGAAGAAACCAACTTGATCACGAACTCAACATAGCGGTCAGGTGACAACCTGGTAACACTTCCGAGAAGACATTCGGAAAATCACGAACCACCGAAATGTTATTAAGCTCGGGAGCAATCTTGCTTTTGAGGCAAGATGATATGATCAAATAAGCAAGGGATTGAATAATCCTAACTCATTGATCGAAGAGTGCACCAGAAATAAGGACTATGTAGCACGATCAATCTTAGGATGATGATTTAATAACCAACACGCTAAGAATGGGATTATTGTCTATTAACTACCAAGAAACAGAGTTGTTAGGAGTATTGATTTCACACATCATGACTCACTTGCCGGCATTCCGGTTACAATAACACGGGAACCGAGGAATGAACAATGATGGCAAGAAGTATCACTGCGTCAAAATTCATAAGAGATGGTGCAATTCCTATGATATTCTTGACATAAATAGGGTAATACTCCAAGGTAGAACAGAACAAAAGCTGGTTTGGCATTTCATCTACGGAATACAACTACTTTGACCAAATCCTAGAAATGGATAAGGTACTGGAGTTTGTTTCTCCTGGTCATTCCGGAATAGAATGGCTTGATGGACCAGAAGAATAATAGGCATCGATAACACGAATGCACAACTAGTCCTGATTATCAATTGATAGCCGAGGGCCAGAAAACAACTAAAGAGGGGCAACTCAAAAGAACATCCGATTTTCTGAGTTGTGGATGCATAGAGTAGTATGTCGAGCAAAGCTCAACATTTCTCCCGGATAACCCATGCAAAAGGTAGAACTGGCAGATTCACAATGTAGAACGAAGAACTCATCAAGAGCACTCATATTATGATCTTTTGGTTCAAAAGAACTTCTGCCATAAGCAGTTCATGGTACTTGGAAGAAGGAAATACCACGGACCTCGAGGACTATCGCAAAGGTTACTAATATCCTAAAGGAACTAGCAAACACTATCAACACAAGATAAGTAGAGTGAATCTCGGGCTCAAAAACCCAGAAATAGAATACCTACTAACTAAATGGCATCATGGGATGCTTTCTAGAATGATGGCCAGAATTATCACACTGGGGATATAAAGCATTGCTAGATTAGTGGGTGGTTCGCTAGAATGCCTAGGGTCATGATACTAGCTCCAACATATATGTCAAGGCAATGGAGTACCTCAACAGACCGATTAGTGTGCTTAATCTGGCCCAAAAGGACATCAGAAACGGGATGAAGGGATTTGCAAATGCGTCATACTATTTAGAAATTTGGGATAACTCGGGCATCATAACGACTGTAAATGCTCAAAATTATTTGAGACATCATGCAAAATGGTGGCATAACCACTCAACATCACAGTAACAAGGTTTCGAGATCAACTAACAACACACAGAAGTAGTAGGAACTAAACTGGGGCTTGAATCCATCAATCCTATAAGTCTACGGATTAGTAACACATGATCCTGATAGAAAGATGAGAAGCCTAGTTCCTTAACCCCGTAGAAAAGAAGAGGTTGACTTAGATCAGAAGGGCATAAGGTAAAGGAGTAAAAAAAATCCTTACATTCCCTTCCAAAATCAATTCCCTTATGTAACTAAAGCATTCCTAGACTCAACTTCGACCAGCTTGGCTTGGTAATCCTACACGCAGTCAGGCTCTGATACCAAAGCTGTCAGGACCCCGATTCCAAGTCACATCGATCTAGCTGGTAACACCTCATATCACTTTGCGGCCTCACGCACGGTATTCCCACGGGTGTCGCCTTACCATGGCCCAGGACCGTTTGCGCCTTTTCGCTCACGTATATGATAGTGTTGCTAGCATCCATATGACAGAGAACCCGGGTCGACATGACTAGTCGTGAACCCAAAGTGGCACTAACTTACGGGGACAGGCATACATGAATCAACATCGAGCATGTCGGTCATCAGCGTGCGAATCCGGGCTATAGCACTGGGCTAACAGGACTCCGGTGAACCGGGCTTTAGCAGGCTAGGCAGGACTCCGGATGTCACCGCGTGACATTTCCCCGAAGGGACAGACACAGGAACGAAGTGAATCACATGCCGGCCAGTCAAGTGTTCCGGAGAAGTAGTGCTGGGCTAGCAGGACTTTATTGAAAATGTTTTTAAGTTGAACCTAGTTGAGTTCTTTTGGTGCTAGGGATTGATCACCCCTATTTCAAATTTAGATAAAATTTAAACATGATGCAACGCCAGATGCTAGCACTAGGCATTACCAGAACTAGGGATGTGACATCGGTCTACTTGTCTAGGACGTGATGCCTATATACATGATCATACCTAGATATTCTAATAACTATGCTCAATTCTGTGAATTGCTCAACAGTAATTTGTTCACCCACCGTAAATACTTATGCTCTTGAGAGAAGCCACTAGTGAAACCTATGGCTCCCGGGTCTATCTTCCATCATATTAATCTTCCAATCCTTAGTTATTTCCTTTGCCATTTATTTTACTTTGCATCTTTTATTTCTCTTTATCATAAAAATACCAAAAATATTATCTTATCATATATATCAGATCTCACTCTCATAAGTGACCGTGTAGGGATTGACAACCCCTTATCGCGTTGGTTGCGAGGATTTATTTGTTTGTGTAGGTGTGAGGGACTTGTGGGTGGCCTCCTACTGGATTGATACCTTGGTTCTCAAAAACTGAGGGAAATACTTATGCTACTTTGCTGCATCACCCTTTCCTCTTCAAGGGAAAACCAACGTAGTGCTCAAGAGGTAGCATGTGTTTGGGCCCAAAACGAACAACGGGAAGAATGGGAAGACTGGGACAAATGCAAGTTTTGAAAACATGATGATGCAATGCACATGATGACATGGCAAGATGCAACACGCAAGCAAATGACATGGCAACAATGGCGCATAACTGAAAGACACCTGGCGCAACGGTCTTGGGGCATTACAACACTCCACCACTACAAGAGGATCTCATCCCGAGATCTGAGATGGCGCCGGAGAGAAACAGAAGAGGAAGAGAAGAGGTAAAACTAAGTTGCTTCTTTGACCAATGAGTGAAACCAAAGAACCTTGCGAGGTTGAACAAATTGAAAGAAAGAATACAACGAAGATGAACAAAGTTGAAAACACTCCGTTAGAAAAGAGGAACAAGGAACATCACGAGAACCCTGTAGGTTGAAAGACATGAGAAAAGGGTTGCAATGGACAAAAAGTACATGCAAGCACTCCGGTTGAAACGAGATGTACAAGGAATGATAAAGATCGATCACGAGAACACTCCGGTTGGAAAATGGAAGACATAGAATATGAAGTTTGCAAGATGAGAGGATACTTGATGAAATCAACAACACACTGCCTCCAGAACTATTGAAAGAATGGCATAAGGGGTAAGAAAGATTTCAGACGACACTCCAGTTGAGAAGGGAG
Organism: Triticum aestivum; assembly: GCF_018294505.1. Taxonomy (NCBI): domain Eukaryota; kingdom Viridiplantae; phylum Streptophyta; class Magnoliopsida; order Poales; family Poaceae; genus Triticum; species Triticum aestivum. The sequence goes on from NC_057803.1 coordinate 224,640,598, forward strand.
GTAAAACTTGATAGAATGGGAAGAACTTGAAAAGAGGGCACTACACTCCGGTTAAATGGATAGGCAAAGGAAAGAGCATGATTTTGGCAAAATGAGATGATGGGATGAAGAGAGCAACATCACCATGCCTCCGGAACAAATAAATGGAAAACTAGATGGTTGGAAAGAAAAGAACGGAGAACATGAATTACAACTCTCACAAATAAAATTGAAAGAGCATGCTTACGAAGAAAAGGTTGAACAGAGTTGTTGGAAAATCAATGACGAAAAGAACAAGCTTGTAGTGGGATTATGGAGAACATCTCAAAACTATGACATGAAATTCTCCCACTAATGAAAATAATAGATTGGATTGATATCAACAAGGAGACGAGAAACTTATTTCACCGGGAGGATAAATGAAGAACTTGGGTCATTTATGAGCACCATAAATAGTAACAATCCTTAGGGAAAGCTTTAGGTGAAACATAACCCAATATAACTCCAATGAAGAGATTGATGGATTGAAAAGATGTCTTGAATGAAGAGAAAATGATGGATTTAGATATGTCACTCTTGAAAACTTGTGAATCATGAAACACGAAGGGAAATTATCAACAATGACATCACACCACCTCAAAAGATAAGGTAGGTAGAATTGCACTTCAGAATGAAAGATGAAGAATGCTTGAACTCCTCAAAACAAGACATGTGTTGAACACCATGTTTATTTTAGGGTATAGCTTGGCGGATCTTAACTGTGAGAGAAATCTTGAAGAACAATTGAAGAATGAAAAGAATCCTTGATGAACCACCATGTTGGGCCTCCATGAAGAACTCAGGTAATAAAAGAATGATCAAAAGGAAGTGAAGGATGAAAGGAATAAGATTGAAGCCTTGCCATGATTGGATGGAGCTTTGCGATGAGATAAAGCGGAAAACTTGGAACTCCGGAAAGAAAAGATGAAGCATCTCGAACCGAGAATGTGATATGATGAACAACTCCGAAAAGAAGAAATTAGATCACTTGGATGAAACAATAATAAGAATTACGTTATGTGTATCCTTCACCAATTTAAATTGATGACAAGCAACGGATTTGGCATACTGCTTATTCTCATAGAAAGGATTAAGATAGATATAGCGCAAACTTAGGAAGGTCTTCAACGAATCCGCCGGTAGGATTGGAAGGAACGAATGAATTGATATGAGAACATAGGCAGAGGAATCTTGGACGAACCACCATTAGGATTAAAAAACGAGCGAAGAAAACGAATGCATCACCAGGAGGAATTGGAAAATGAACGAAGATACTTGAGAGAATTTAGATACAAGTGAAACAAAGAGATCATGAACTGACTAGAGAATACTTGAATGATGTACCGGCCGGTAGAATTGGGGAATGAGATCTGAATATTGAGAACGAATAAATCTTTCTAAAATGATGGCCTCCAAAGAATCAAACTGAAAAGACTCCTAAAATGCTCCGGATGGTTAAAAAGAATTCTCACAATCGAAAACAATTATGAGAGGATGGCAGCAAGCTTGAACTTCGCGTCTCTGAGAGAACGGATGAGAGTGATGAGAAACACCACCATGAATTGTTGAGACACTCCGAAATAATGAAGAATATAAAGGTTGAATCAACAATGAAAAGAATTTGAAAGATCTTGGGGAAAGACATATGACTGATGATAATTCATTCTTACGTCAGACTTTGAAATGAATTTGAGAATAACTCCAGAAAAGAAGAGTCGGGTAAGATCCTGGGAAAAGACCTATGGGTTGGGGCCCACTCAAAGGAAACACCATTGAAAAAGATTGCTAGAAAAGAGATATTGCACCGGTTGAATTAAATGGCTTGAATGAGATAACATCCTCGAAAGAGCTTGAACGAATGTAGAGTGGAAACACGAATCTTCGAGATATCTTCAGCACTTCGGAACAATTGAATAGCGAGAAGTGGATGATTAAGGGGTGCACCGGCATGAGAAAACATTTGGAACGAGGAAAAGGATATTATCAACAAAGCTTGAATTGAATCCACCATAGAAGAAACGAGAACGAAGAATAATAAACTTGAAGCTCCGTTAGTATCTTCTTGAGAATCACCGGATAAGAACATTGAAAGAAAGGAATGAAAAGACTTCACATCCATAAGATGGATACTTGATTAAGAAATCCGAGTCCTTGAAGAAAAAGGGTGGGAGGGCGGGAAAAAATAAAGGAATCTTGGGGACAGATGAAACGGACAACATTGGGAAAACCGAGAGGTGATCTTGCGGATGTTGAAATGATCGGATCCACTTGAAGAGAAACACGCCGGTTGAAAAGGATTGACATGACAATCTCGATTATCATGAAGGATTAGTATTCACATAGGAATATGAGAACACCGCTTAGGAAAGGTATGGAATCCACACTTGACATTGAAGCAACTCGAATACCACAAACCAAAACAAAACAAAGGATTGGCTTGCAGAATAAGCCGGAAACAAACATATGATAGACCCCATATCATATCATGTGTCTGTTGGAAAGATATCTTACGATATACTTGAATTCCCACTTATAAACTCCCAAAACTTTCTGGTTATGCAATCAGGTGTTAGGGATACAGGGGAAGCATAATATCTCACCCAAATTAACAATACCTACATCCAGCTGTATCCATCCTTCAACACATAACCAAGAAACCTTCGGAAATCGTGTACCTCAACCTTTGAAAAGCATCCGCTATACGAGTTATGGCAATACTCCCGAACTCCCGCCCTAGTACTGGGTGGCGTCGAGGTTATCTCACCAACAACTGCATAAAAGAGATTTTCGATGTTGGCGAAACTCAGGTATTCCAGAACTGCAACGATAAAATTGTGACGACAACACCTCGGAGCTCAACTCCCCGGGACACTGCCATAACCACTAAATGTTAGGAGGCACCAAGAACAATGTTCTCGTCACAAGACTATCGAAACAATTCCAAGATACCCGCGTGATCCTAAAAAAATCATGAAATTTGAGGAGAGAAAAGACAAAAGTTCTACGTCAGGAGGCCTCACCAGAGCGACGAAGGGACTGAGGAGTAAAAAGAATCCTACTCTTTGATATATATAATCCTAAGACTCAAAACATTTTGTTCTAGACTCAACAACATCAGTGATTCAATCAAGCAGGGGGGCTCCTAAGTCGGGGATGGCTCTGATTACCAACTTGTAACACCCATAATGCGGCTATATCTCCCACGTGTCGGGACACGACTTAGAAGCATAGCCGCATGGTAGGCTTGTCACAAGAGGGGTAATCTTCACACGTCCCATGTACTGAATAAGAAAGGGATAAAGAGTTGGCTTACAATCACCACTTCTCACAATACATAAATAATTCATACATCATCCAAATACACTCAAAGACCGACTATAGTCAAATCCAAACAAAAAGGAAGATACACCCCAATTGCTAGATCCCCGATCGTCCAAACTGGGCTCCACTACTGATCAACCAGAAAAGACACAAAATAACGATCACGATCTTCATCGAGCTCCCATTTGAGCTCGGTTGCGTCACCTGCACTGGTATCAACGGCACCTGCAACTATTTGGAAGTATCTGTGAGTCACAAGGACTCAGCAATCTCGCACCTGCGAGATCAAGACTATTTAAGCTTATTGGTAGGATGGGGTAATGAGGTGGAGCTGCAGCAAGCACTAAGCAAATATGATGGCTAACATACGCAAATGAGAGCGAGAAGAGAAGCAACGCAACGGTCGAGAAGCTAGAAGTGATCAAGAAGTGATCCTGAAACTACTTATGTTCAAGCATAATACAAGACCATGTTCACTTCCCGGACTCGGCCAAGAAGAGACCATCACGGTTACACACACGGTTGATGCATTTTAATTAAGTCAAGTGTCAAGTTCTCTACAATCGGACATTAACAAATTCCTATCTGCCACATAACTACAGGCACGACTCTCGAAAGTTTATACCCTGTAGGGGTGTCCCAACTTAGCCCATGACAAGCTCTCGCGGTCAACGAAGGATACTCCTTCTCCCAGAAAGACCCGATCAGTGTCGAAATCCCAGTTACAAGACATTTCGACAATGGTAAAACAAGACCAGCAAAGCCACCTGATGTGCCGACAATCCCGATAGGAGTCACACGTATCTCGTTCTCAGGGAAACACCGGATGAGACTAGCTACAAGTAAAACCAACCCTCAGGTTTCCCCGAGGTGGCCCTGCAGGCAGCTCGGTTCGGACCAACACTTAGAGAAGCACTGGCCCGGGGGGTTAAAATAAAGATGACCCTCGAGTTGGCCGACCCAAGGGAAAGGTATAGGTTGTTAGGCAAATGTAAATCCAAGGTTGGGCCTTGTTGGAGGAGTTTTATTCAAAGGGGACTGTCAAGGGGTTCCCATAACACCCAACCGTGTAAGGAACACAAAACCAAGGAACATAACACAGGTATGACGGAAACTAGGGCGGCAAGAGTGGAACAGAACACCAGGCATAAGGCCGAGCCTTTCATCCTTTACCAAGTATATAGATGCATTAATTAAAATAAGAGATATTGTGATATCCCAACATATCCATGTTCCAACATGAAACAAACTTCATCTTCGCCTACAACTAACAACGCTATAAGAGGGGCTGAGCAAATCGGTAACTTAGCCAAACAACAATTTGCTAGGAAAGGTGGGTTAGGGGCTTGACATGGCAATATGGGAGGCATGATATAACGAGTGGTAGGTAGCGTGACATAGTGATAGAACGAACAACTAGCAAGCAAAGATAGAAGTGATTTCGAGAGTATGGTCATCTTGCCTGAGATCCTGCAAGGAAGAAGAACGAGTCCATGAAGAAGACAAACGGACGTAGTCGAACGAATCCTCACAACTCTGAAATCGAAGCTAACGAGAGAGGCAACTTGGAAAGAAGCAAACAACATAGGAAACAACCATCAGATAAGCATGGCATGATGCCCAACCAAGTATGATGCATGTCCGGTTTAATGAGGCATGGCATGGCAAAGTGCACAAACAATACTACAAATTAAGTGGAGCTCAATATGCAACGAGTTACATATTGATGAAACACCACATGACTTATTTAGTTATCTCTCGATTATGTACCCAACAAGGTTAAGTGTTATGAAACATGGCAAGAGGTGAAGCATATGAAAACTACTTATCTAGGCAAGTTTAAATGAGGCCGGAACAACAAACAACAATTCCAGAAAATCCCCATGTGCATATTATGAATTTGGTACTGTTCTACCCTAAACACAATTTTAGAGCTATTAAACATGCAAGAAGAGTGCATCATGTTAAACTAGGCATTTTTATACCCCATTTACATATAAAGTTTATAAAATTCGGAGCTACGATTATTTAGTTATGAATTAAAGCATTTTAACATGGCAATATGGCAAATTATAAGCAAACATCATTTTAAACATTTTAAACATGCATGAAAGTAGGATATAATGAAACGAGACAAGATTCTAAGCATTTTTCATATAAGGTTTGTTTAATTCTAATGCATGGTTTGTGAAATATTGATGCATGAACATTAAGGGGTTTTTTGTAAAACTGCAGTCTCCGGATAATTATGCAAATTCCCTAGACAAAGAAAAAAACGGGCTGAATCTGATGGATCTGGGCTGGTGGGAGCTGCTCACATTGGGCCTCGGCCTGGTTCGGTGAGGAAGCGGCTAGGCCGGCAGGGAAAGGAGCGTGGCCGGCCCACATGCGCAGGCGATCCAGCCCTCTCGCATGACTTGGTCAATGGGAGGGGCTCTCGTGGAGACGAGCCTGCGTCTTGTATGCCTGCTCGAAACAGAGAAAGTAGGGCGTGATGGAGGGGCCTGGCGAAGGCGCAGCGGCGCGACATCGAAGTGGCAGTGGCTCCAGGGACCGGGCGGGGCTCCATGAAGAAGATGGTGGCGGAGGCCGATCTGGATGAGGGTAGATGTATCCCGGCAAGTTGCAGCAGAACAAGGCGGAACTTGGAGCTCCACGAGCGGCCCCCATGACGGCGATGAAAAAGGACTTGACGTTCGGGGCTTGAAGCTTGAAATGGCGGCGCCATGGCAGGGCGTCCTTGGTGGCAGACCTCGTCGGCAGGGTCAAGGGTCTGTGCTCGCACATCAGGCACGCGAGGAGGCAGCTACCTTGGGCGTGGCTTGCGGGGGCACGGACCCAGGCATGGGGAGGCAAAGCAGGGGTCCGACCGCTCGAATTGGAGGCAATGAAGAGAGCTGGGAAGGCCGGCGTCGTTCCTATAAAAGAGCGGGGGAAAAGGGGGGGTGAGGAACAGCAGTGAAGAAGAAGAAGAAAGAGAGCACAGAAGGAGGCAGAGGAGTTGCGGCTTGGTCCAGCCGGGCTCCTGCGGCTGTCCACGGTGGCGTTTGGCGATGGGGGCTCGGGCGCTCGTGGCTGTAGGAGCTCTTGCTCCTATGGTCGCGGACGAAGGCGGCTGCAGGGCCGAAGGACGACGGGGATGCAAGAGGCGGGGAGGTGGCTCGGGGCTCCGATGGTGTGAGCTGCCAGAGTGGAGGCATGGCGGCGACTGCCTCGATCCCATCCGGATCGAGTACCTGGGGCGTCGGCTGTAATTGAGGAGAAGGTGGGTGGCGGCGCTGGTTGGCCGAATCGAGGGAATCGGGAGGGATCCCGAGGGAGAAAGTGGTGGTGCTGGTTGGGTGGAACTGGCAGGAGAGATCCCGAGGGGGGATTTGGTGAAGTCGCGGCGGCGATGGGTGAATGGGACAGGAGGCCTAAAATTAAGGGTTAGGGGGCTATATATAGCATGTAGGTAAAAGGATGGGGATTTGGATCATCGGATCAGGATCGGACGATCAAGAATAAAAGGTTAGGAGAATCCAATGGAGAAACACATATATTTTAGGGGTGTTTGGGGATGATCCGAGTCCAACGGTGACAACTGCCCAGGTCGGGTTCGGGACAGCTTTCAGACGCGCGCGAGGGGTTCGATGCACTGTACAAGGAGGGGTTTCGAGGCCTGGCGGTTGGTAGCAGACTGTGTAGATGGTCTAGGGAGGAAAAAGAGGGAAAGCCCGGCAACAATTTTCGGAGACCAAAAACGTCCGACGTATGACCGGCTATACTGCCGCTATAGTTATCCGTTGGGGCGTCAAACGGACTCCGAATGCGATGAAACTTGGCAGGAGGCCTACCGACAACATAACAACACCGCATGCCAACATTCAACCCATTCCGAGAACATTTTCCGGCCACTTGTAAAATACTATTTCTGAGGTGCCGCGGGCGCGTGCAAGTGTGTTTGGGCCCTGAACGGACAACGGGAAGACCAGGACGGATGCAAGTTTTGAACACATGATGATGCAATGCACATGATGACATGGCAAGATGTAACACGCAAGAAAATGACATGGCAACAATGGCGCATAACTGAAAGACACCTGGCGCAACGGTCTCGGGGCGTTACACATACTTCCATTCCTTTTGCCACACGATATATGTTGTCGGGCTCAAGGTGAGTCTGTCATTCTTGTGCTAGCCCGACCTCTTTCTCGTTCCAGTGATGCCGACCACAAACCAGATTATCTCTTAATCCTTGTTGCATGGCCATGCTTATCCTGGTCGGATCACACGAGGGGCCCAGGGTATATCTCTCCTGATCAGAGGGGCAAATCCCATCTTGCTCGACCATGTCCCGCAGCATGGGTCTGGACAAGCCCAAAACCTACCTTTGTAACTACCCAATCATGGAGTAGTGTTTGGTTAGCCCAAAGCAAGTATGTCACCATCCTGAGTACATGCGCCAGCTCAGGTCTTAGGACATAGAACGTATGTTGTACTAGAGACTCACAGATGACATATCATTGTGTCTCATAGTTGGGTCTGTCTGACTCGGACCTTATCTCAACTCGAATATGACTATGTCAAATCCGACCAGATCCTTCCGAGTCCATATTATCCGGTTAGCATCCAATGCTCCATGGCTAGTGAGACCGAGCCATCGACCGTGTCATATGCTAGTCTAGTTGGCTATGTGTCCACACGGCGCTTTCGACTAGGGACCTTTTAGGACAGTCATCATACAATGCATAATCCCACAAACAAGTCACATACTTGCTGAGACACATCATTGATAATGTCCAAGGACTATCTTTATTCATAAACACATAGGAAATATCATCATACATGATTGCCTCTAGGGCATATCTCCAACAGATTATGCGGCTATGGCGCAGATGGACTTTTGTCAGCTTGTTGTTGATGAGCTGCAGGCAGCTGCGGTGAGGTGGTACACAGAAGGCAGCAAGCAGAATTGTGTAGAGGGTTGTGCCATTGTCCCCTTGATTATGTATCTTGATTGCTTGAAGCTTCGCAAATTTTCAATTATGCACACGTTGACGCCACGCGCGTCATACCTGACAACCAAGGACATGATGAAGTTACACAACGAGGATATGCTTGTCAAGGGAAAGATTTATTTGGAATCTTGCAAATTTGGGAAGCTGCCAGTTAGTGCATCTGAGTTTTTAAGATCAGATTTTTAGAAAAAAGTGCAGTCATTATAAATTTGAACTTTCTAGTATTCACATGTGTACTTATCTTCCCTTTTTGTCTTTTTTGCAGTGGAAGGCTTCATGTGATATTGTGTACAACCGTCCTGCTACAGTGCTATGTGGCGGCTCTAATGCGGGGCCTAGCACTCATGCCTGTCTGTAGCCAGCTTCCTGCCTGTGATGATGAGGCGTCACCTACTCATGGTTGCACGGCTCGTCGGATGTTTGATAATAGAAGCTCTCCTAAACAGACATTTGTTGGCGGCAAAAAACATGGGGAGATTGATGAGCTTCTTCTGAAGGTTTTGAAGGTAACTGAAGATTTGCCAACCTCTGGTTATAGGTTGAGGACAGTTGCTGGTTAATTTGATATTGTTGCTGCTCACAAATTTTGATTGTGGCATGGTTCAAAGTTTGAAGATTGCAGTGATGAATATTCGGTCTTCATATGCTCAGATGAAACATTCACATGAAGAAAAATGCGCTCGGTATGAGAAGGATGCTAAGCACATTTTGGATGAAATTAACCATCAGGATGCTGGCGCCGACGCTGATAATGTACTTTCTAGGTTTTGTGTGCTATTGAGCATCTTTCGTGTATTATGTGGACTGCTCCTGACTATTTGTTTTTTGTCATAGGCTGGAGTGTAATCTTCTGGTGTCCATGCATCTAGGGACGATGGAATTGGTCAGGTACAAGTACTTCTGCCATGCCTATTCTGCCATGTGCGTCTCTTCTTGAACTTGCATTTTTTTGCTTTCCATTTTACTATATTTTTTGTGTACCTCATGATTGTAAAATGTTTAGAGTGATGCTAGAACTACTTTGCAAGAACAAAACTAGAAGTACTTTGCGAGATAATAAAAGTTTGGTGTTTAGTAAAAGGGTTTGTGTCAACAAGAAAGTTATTTGTCCCTAGGCAATCGATAACAAGTACTGGTAATCATTCTTGCAACTTTATATGAGGGAGATGCATGAGCTAACATACTTTCTCTATTTGGATCATATGCAGTTATGATTGGAACTCTAGCAAGCATCTGCAAATACTAAAGATCATTACGGTCGTGAAACCCAACCATAGCATTAAGTATCAAGTCCTCTTTACTCCCATACGCCATAGCCCACCTACTCGGGTTTAAGTTTCTGTCACTCTCGCAACCCACCATAAGTGAACCATGAACATATTGCAACACCCTACAGCGGGGGGCCCTCAAGTTTGCGCGAGATGGAGGGCACCGTAGGACAACACCATAAATAAAATATACAATCATACCAACCAAGATCACGATTAACCCATAGGACAAAACAGATCTACTCAAACATCATAGGATAACCATAGACCATTGGGAAATAATATATGGAGTTGAGCACCATGTTTAAGTAGAGATTACAGCAGGGAGAAGAGGTGTTACACCGCTGCATAGAGGGGGAGAGAGTTGGTGTTGACGGTAGCAAGATTGTTGATATAGATCACCGTCCCGATCGTTGCCCCGGTGGCACTCCGGAGCCACTGAAAGTGAGGGGGAGAGAGCCCCCCTCTGGTCCTTGGTCTCCATGGTGTCAGAGGGGCAGGGGGGCATCCAAGATTGGATCTCCCTCTCTGTTCTCTTCTGTTTCGCGTTCCCCAGATCTGGCCGAAAATCATTCCTTATATTCCCGGAGATCCGTAACTCCGATTGCGCTGAGATTTTAACATGAATTTTCCGAATATAAGCTTCCTTGCGCCCGAAGTAGAGCTCCAACCGACATATGAGTTGGGCGCAACCCACCACGGGACTCCGTTTGTGGTGATTCCAACTCCCAAAAATCACATATATTCCAAAATAATTCTCCGTAAAATTTTATTGCATTTGGACTTCGTTTGATATGGATATTCTGCGATACAAAAAACATGCAAAAAATAGGAACTGGCACTGGGCACTGGATCAATAGGTTAGTCCAATAAATCATATATAAGGTTGCCAAAAGTATGTAAAAGTTGTATAATATTGGCATGAAACAATCAAAAATTATAGATACGACGGAGACATATCAATCTACTTAATGAAACACAAGTATGAAACATTTGAAAAGTTCAAATAATTTCAGAGTGAAGTGGAGAATCATCGTAACAAGAAAATAAAGTTTCTACGACATGACCGCGGAGGCGAATATTTGTCTTATGAGTTTGGCCTTCATTTAAAACAATGTGGAATAATTTCACAACTCACGTCACCTGGAACACCATGCTGTAATGGTGTGTCCGAACGTCATGACTATACTTTATTAGATATGGTGCGATCTATGATGTCTCTTACCGATTTACCACTATCATTTTGGGGTTATGCATTAGAGACAGATGTATTCACTTTAAATAGGGCACCATCTAAATCCGTTGAGATGACATCGTATAAACTATGGTTTGGCAAGAAACATAAGCTGTCATTTCTTAAAATTTGGGGTTGCGATGCTTATGTGAAAAAGCTTCAGCCTGATAAGCTCAAACCCAAATCGGAGAAGTGCGTCTTCATAGGATACCCAAAAGGAAACTGTTGGGTACACCTTCTATCACAGATCTGAAGGCAATATCTTTGTTGCTAAGAATGGATCCTTTCTAGAGAAGGAGTTTCTCTCGAAAGAAGTGAGTGGGAGGAAAGTAGAACTTGATGAGGTAATTGTACCTTCTCTCGAATTGGAAAGTAACTCATCAGAGAAATCTGTTCTCGTGATGCGTACACCAGTAGATAGGAAGCTAATGATGATGATCATGAAACTTCACATCAAGTTACTACCGAACCTCATAGGTGAACCAGAGCACGTTCTGCACCAAAGTGGTACGATATCCTGTTTTGGAAGTCATGTTACTAGACCATGACGAACCTACGAACTACGAAGAAGCAATGATGAGCCCAGATTCCGATAAATGGCTTGAGGCCATGAAACCTGAGATAGGATCCATGTATGAGAATAAAGTGTGGACTTTGGTGGACTTGCCCGATGATCGGCAAGCCATTGAGAATAAATGGATCTTCAAGGGGAAGACGAACGCTGATCGTAGTGTTACTATCTACAAAGCTCGACTTGTCGCAAAAGGTTTTCAACAAGTTCAAGGTGTTGACTACGATGAGATTTTCTCACTCATAGCGGTGCCTAAGTATGTCTGAATCATGTTAGCGATTGCCACATTTTATGAAATCTGGCAAACGAATGTCAAAAACTGCATTCCTTAATGGATTTCTTAAACAAGAGTTGTATATGATGCAACCAGAAAGTTTTGTCGGTCCTAAAGGTGCTAACAAAGTGTGCAAACTCCAGCGATCCATCTATGGACTGGTGCAAGCATCTCAGAGTTGGAATATACGATTTGATGAGGTGATCAAAGCATATGGTGTTTTATACAGACTTATGGTGAAGCCTGTATTTACAAGAAAGTGAGTGGGAACCCTATAGCACTTTTGATATTATATGTGGATGACATACTGTTGATCGGGTATGATATAGAATTTCTGGATAGCATAAAAAGGATACTCGAATAAAAAAAATTCAATGAAAGACCTCAGTGAAGCTGCTTATATATTGGGCATCAAGATCTATAGATATAGATCAAGACACTTGATAGGACTTTCACAAAACACATACCTTGATAAAGTTTTGAAGTAGTTCAAAATGTATCAGTTAAAGAAAGGTTCCTGCCTGTGTTACAAGGTGTGAAGTTGAGTAAGACTCAAAACCCGACCACGGAAGAATATAGAGAGAATGAAAGTCATTCCCTATGCCTCAGTCATAGGTTCAATAAAGTATGACATGCTGTGTACCAGACATGTTGTGTGCCTTGCCATGAGTTTGGCAAGGGGGTACAATAGTGATCCAGGAGTAGATCACTGGACATCAGTCAAAATTATCCTTAGGTACCTAAAGAGGAATAAGGAAATTTTCTCGGTTATGGAGGTGATAAAGAATTCGTCGTAAAGAGTTACGTCGATGCAAGCTTTGACACCGATCTGGATGACTCTGAGTCTTGATCTGGATACATATTGAAAGTGGGAGCAATTAGCTAGCACTACTGCAGGATGCTGCTAACGCGGCACTACGATCAGAGACCCTTCGACGAAACTGTGTGCGATGCAATAATCACAAACGGTGGTGTAAAAAAACCGTCAAAAAAAGGTGCAAAACATTTGCGATGATGGATGCATCAAACATGGTTCATATTTTAGTTGCTTGTGTGATTCAGGGCATACGGTTCAGTTCAATTAACCATTTTTGATGAGGAGGAACAAAGGAAACGAGTAGCCAGATGAAGGTGTGTGCGATGTACATCATATGGTTCACTCGGATGAACTATTTGTGATTAGGCAACATAGAAGAAATGGTCAGCCAGATCAAGGTGTGTGCGATGTACAGCATACAGTTCACTCGGATGAACTGTTTGTGATTAGGCAACACAAAAGAAACGGTCAGCCAGATCAAGCTGTGTGCGATGTACGACATGCGGTTCACCCGGATGAAGTGTTTGCGTTAAGACAAGAGAACAGAAACGGTTCAATATAACAAATACCATAAATATTGCAAGGTTCAAATTCAAAGATTACAACGCCCAAATTCAAACATTGCGAGCTACGTCATTTCTGAAAAGGGATCAGCCGCTGACAAGTCATGTATGGGTTTGACATAAGAACTTCCAATTGCTTTGCCATATGCTCTTCCAATACGAAGTTTATCATTTTTGGAGGCACTTCCATTCCGCAGTACCTGCCGGCTCTGATAATCATACCATTGATCTTTCCTAATAAAATGCGTGTTCAACCTCAGTACCCTCAACACCTTTGCTCTGGCAAGAAAGAACCTGGCAAGTGTAATCTCTAGTGCGGTCCCTCGGTAGGAGTTCAAAGTAATATTTGAGAGATGCAGATCCAGGCGTTCGATGTGATTGTCGTTATAAACATCTTCCACAGGACCTAATATGCATTGAAAAAGAAGAGAACATGTTAGTGCCTACATGCAGTTTTGAACACTACTACAGGCCCATTTGGTTTGCAGGATTTGTAAAATGCACCAACGTCCCATCTTCGAGCTGGCATGATTAACATGGGCATTTGATTACAATCTAGAAACATGTAGCCTTCTTCACAAGAGGTTGGATTGGATGAAAAATTCCCTAAGAAAACTAGTACAGATGAATCCAAAGGAGAAATTCTTATGGACGATTATAACCATATGAATGAAGCAACCAATATGGGGTGGGGTGTATGTCCTAAAATCCTCCAAAATTCCTTCAGAAATCGTAGTACATTGTCATTGTAAACTTGGGAAAAGGTGCAAAAAGTTCAACTCCCTTATGGTTAACATTTAACAAGAAAGGAACATCACCTTGATATACAGCTTCTTCAGGCAGTGAAAGCGTCTCAGGCAACTGAAAACTTGGTCCAGGTTGGGGACGACAGATTCTAGTGCCAAGACCTTCACTGTGGCCAGAGTCTGGGTGAAGCTTCACTGGATGACAGACAAGCATACATCTTCAAAACTAGAAATAACATTGATATCAAGAAGGTGAGGTATATAAGGAGACTATTGTACCTGAAAGTTGTAGTATTTGACATACGAGTAGCCCACCACTTTCAATTTCGGTGCAAAAATGACATTGATTCTTGTTGGACCTTATTGGTCAACTACAAGTAATCTCTCAAGTGAAGGTGTGTCCTGGATGACCATATTGTGGTTCACCATTTGTGATCTCTCGTTGTAGCCACCAGCAACACACATAAATAGTCCGGAGAGTCCTGGAGGTGATGTGCAAGGTACTCGACCAATTCATCGCCTGAAGACGAAGGAACTCGAGTGTAGTACAACCGCGGAGCAGGTGCTCCATGTCATCCTTTGGGACACGGATGGCAACGAGCTCGAGGTGCTTCAGTCGTGGTAGAAAAAGAGCGGGCGCGTCATTAAGGGGGGATGGCAGTTCATGAACTTGGCGAGGCGCAGCATGGGCGCGAAGCGGAGAACGGATGTTGGCAGCAAGCGCATATCCCATCATTATAACTTAGCTTCTCAAGCTGGTCTATGGCGCGACATCGGAACCACTCGTCAAGCTTGGCTCGTTCCTTGCCATTGGAATGGAACTTGCCCACGATAAGGCCTTTGATTGGGCCATCGTGACTGCCGAGGATCTGGGAGAATGCATCCAAGCTTTTTGCGATAGCCATGGCAGAGCTTGTGGGCATCAAGGAGGTTGACAAGGGTGCGGAGCCATAGGGTGCGCCACTGCTGGGAAAGGGCGGCTGTCCTCGCCCGATATTTGATTGGGAGGAGGGATATGATGACTATAAACATATCATCGGGGGGGTTGTTGATGAAGTCTAGGCCTGCTGGAGTCTCTTGCGGTTCTTTCTCGATCCGCCTTCGCTTGTTGGCAGCCTTGTTCTCCCCCTCGTCGGCGGGGACGGAAACCTCTGTCTCCATATTCACATTGTGCTCCAGTGCTTCAGCAGCCCCGACGTTGCCACTCCCTCCGATCGGGCGCTTTGGCGGCATCCTCGTACACTGACGACTTTGAGGACTCAGAGCGGCGTCGAGGATGTGGGCGGAGAGAGAGGAATTGTGTGTGTGTGTGTGGCGAGGATGGGGGTGCGGCCTCTCAACAGCACCATTAATATAGACCATTGGAGCAAGGCGGGCGGCGGTCCAAGGCTGTCTTGCTTCTCGGTGAGAACGACTGCTTAATCTCTAGTATGAATGAAATCTATGCTTAATCCCAGTGAGAATTATTAATTTTTAGCTGCATATTTTGACAAATCGTAGTGTCTCTTGGTTTAGCGCCGAAGTCTGGCTTTAATTTGCATACTGTAATTGGAACCGTTTGCGTTGAAGAGATGCATAGATCCTGCGTTGAATAGCTTGTACGCTTCATGGTGAGCCTGTGCACCAGACTACGCTCGCACGCCTCCCGTTTAGTCAAGCAACTGTCCACACGGCACCTCCTATAGCCATTAAAACCAACACACATGGTGTCATGTGAATAGTTAACCGAACGCACATGGTTTGAATTATACAAACATTTGAGATATTTAAAGTGGCAGCTATTTTTTTTCAAAATGCCTTTGTTGGATGTCATTATTCGAGTGCGCCTTCTCTCAAAATGGACATGAAAAATACCATAGCATGTCGGGTGCCCTTCCATGATAGCATGCCAAGTTTCATGAGTTTCAGGCGAGTTTTAGATTTACCAGAATTTCAAAACAAAGTATCTTAATGTTTTGCCGGCAATCAACGGTGCCCTGGAGTTTGAAATTCATTCTCATTTCTTGCATGCACCCAAGGACACATATTTGATTTTTCAACCAATTTATATGCACTGGAGCATGCGCATGTAGTTCAAATTTGAATTATGCACATAAATGCGTTGAAAACTCAGATAATGCATAAAAATGTCCAAACGAACCCAGAAAAATCACAAAAAATCACACAACAGTCATGTTGTTCTATGTTGACATGAGAAAAAAATTGAAAGCAATAAGAGGCCACGGATATCGTTTCGTCCCCAAAGGTGGGGCGTTCCCTACCGAAAACCATCATGCTTGTTGTGAGAAGCTTCGGTTTGTGAGAAGGATATACCCAAACCAGCCCCAAATGGGACAAAAAATTTACCATGGCATTTTGATGCCGGTCCATGATAGCATGCCAAGTTTCATGAATTTCAGACGAGTTTTGGATTTACTGGAATTTAAAAACCAGACATCTCAATGTTTTGCGGCAATCAACGGTGCCCTCGTGTTTGAAATTCATTCCCATTTCTTGCATGGGACCTAAGCATGCACCCAAGGACACAGATTTGATTTTTCAACCAATTTATATGCACTGGAGCCTGCACATGTAGTTCAAATTTGAATTATGCGCATAAATGCATTGAAAACTCAGATAATGCATAAAAATGTCCAAACGAACCCCGAAAAATCACAAAAATTCACACAACACTCCTGTTGTTCTATGTTGACACGAGAAATTTTTTTGAAAGCAATAACAGGTAATGGATATCACTCTGTCCCCAAAGGTGGGGCGTTCCCTACCGAAAACCATCATGCTTGTTGTGAGAAGCTTCGGTTTGAGAGAAGCATATACCCAAACCTGCCCCAAATGGGACAAAATTTTTACCATGGCATGTTGCCGCACCATGATAGCATGCCAAGTTTCATGAATTTTAGACGAGTTTTGGATTTACTAGAATTTAAAAACTAGGCATCTCAATGTTTTGCCGGCAATCAACGGTGCCCTGGTGTTTGAAATTCATTTCCATTTCTTGCATGGGACCTAAGCATGCACCGAAGGACACAGATTTGATTTTTCAACCAACTTATATGCTCTTGAGCATGCGCATGTAGTTCAAATTTTAATTATGCACAAAAATGCATTGAAAACTCAGATAATGCATAAAAATGTCCAAACGGACCCCGAAAAATCACAAAAATTCACACAACACTCCTGTTGTTCTATGTTGACACGAGAAAAAAAATTGAAAGCAATAAGAGGCAATGGATATCGTTTCGTCCCCAAAGATGGGTCGTTCCCTACCAAAAACCATCATGCTTGTTGTGAGAGGATCCGGTTTTTGAGAAGCATATACCCAAACCTGCCCCAAATGGGACAAAATTTTTACCACTGCATGTTGATGCCGCTCCATGATAGCATGCCAAGTTTCATAATTTCGGACGAGTTTTGGATTTACTAGAATTTAAAAACCAGGCATCTCAATGTTTTGCTGGCATTCAACGGTGCCCTGGTGTTTGAAATTCATTCCCATTTCTTGCATGGGACCTAAGCATGCACCCAAGGACACAGTTGAATTCTAAACCAATTTATATGCACTGGAGCATGCTGTGACGCTCGGGTAATTAAGCAACAGTAAACCCCTGCTAATGAAGCCATGTCACATCGGTTACTGTTGTTAATCTTGTGTTAGTTCAAAATGATCCAAATTCAAATTTAAATTTAAAGGCAAACAACAAAGGTTTTCAAAAGTTAAAACTAAAATGTTCAAGAGGTGACATATAATGCATAGGTAATTATGGTGATGAAACCACATTTTTATAAAATGTTTAAATGCTCAAAGGTAAATAAAACAACAGCTAAAACAAATATTTAAATGCCTTTTAAATAATAAAAATATGCAAAGTATTCTATTATTGCACCAAACTTTTTGTGACAGTGTACCTAATTGAAATTCTATCTTAGGACATGGATTCATAATAATAGAACTAAAGTAAAATAAAAACAAACCAAAGAATAATTAAAAGGAAAAGAACAAAACAGGAAATAAGAAAAAAAAGGAAACCACCCCCTTCCCCCCACTGGGCCAACCGGCCCAGTCGGCCAACCAACTGA
>NC_057803.1:224658800-224666682 GCF_018294505.1 Triticum aestivum
CCGCCAACACCGCACGGAGCCCGCGTCGCTCGCGTCCTCGCCGGAGCTGGCCTGCCGACCTCGACCTCGCCGTGGCCTCCCCGTCCCCTCCCCGTGTCACTACCTCACGCCTCGCCGACGCCCTGAACCCCTGCAACGCTGTGAGCTGCCCCCCTCCTCTTTTCCCACGTTCACCACGCCGCCCGCCGTACCCCCTGCGCTGCACATGCGCGTCGCCACGGGCCGTGCCCATACGCCGTCTCGCCGGCCCCCGCGAGTGCTCCACCATCGTCCGCGGCCACCTCTGCCCGCCCGTGACCTCGCCTCCCCGCGCGGCCGTCTACGCGTGGCCTTAGCCGTCCACGAACATCGCTGCTGCTGCCGCCGGCCTCTCCCTGGCCGTGCCATCCCGCGCCGCCGCCCCCATGCTCAGGCTTCCCTCGCTGCTCTCCGAGTCGCCCCCTTGCTACTGCTGCCGATGCTCCGCCTCGCCGGCGCTGCTGCTACCTCGTCGCCCGCGCCTCTGCTCCTACGCCCCGGCGCCGCCACTGCCACCTCCGGCGGCCAGCCTTGTCGCGCCCATAGCCGGCGCCCCCTCCCATCGATCTGGGTATGTGCCCGCACGGCGCCACCACCCGTTAACCCCTGCCTAGGCGCCCGGTTAACCGCCCCGTTAACCTCCAGGGACTATGACATATGGGACCCACGCCCAGAATTAAAACAAAAAAAGAAGATTAATTAAATAATAATTGTTAATTAATTACATAGTAAGTTAATTAGTTAACTTAATTAACCTACTTAATAACCTAATCAGCCAGTTTAGTTAATCGAATGTTGTTTAGCAAAACATGTATCAATGACATGTGGGTCCCATGGCCCCTTTTAACTAGTCAACGGTCCAGTCAAACGCTGACTGGACATTTGACCAGGTCCCCACCTGTCAGCCCCTTAGGCACACTCTAGGTACACTTCCTGTGTATCCATAGCATTTAAATACAAATTTAATTTCGAATTAAATTAAATCCAGAAATTAGAAAATCTTTTAAATCTTCGAAAAATCATAGTAAATAATTCGTAGCTCGGATGAAAATACTTTATACATGAAAGTTGCTCAGAACGACGAGACGAATCCGGATACGCAGCCCGTTCGTCCACCACACATCCCTAACCTATCGAACTCGCAACTTTCCTCCTTCAGTTCATCTGTCCGAAAACACGAAACACCGGGCATCCTTTCCCGGATGTTTCCCCCCTTTCCCGGTATCACCTAGTACTGCGTTAGGGCACACCTATAGCACCGCGTTTGTCATGTTATGCTTTGATTGCTCTGTTATTTATTGTGTTCCCCCTCCGTTACTTTTTCCGGTAGACCCCGAGACCGCTGCCGGTACCCCTGTGATCGACTATAGTGTTGACAATCCCTTTTTGCCAGAGCAACCAAGCAAGCCCCCCCCCCTTGATCACCAGATATCGCCTATTCCTTCTCTATATTGCTTGCATTAGAGTAGGGTAGCATGTTACTGCTTTCGGTTAATCCTATTCTGATGCATAGACTGTCATTGTTGCTACTGTTGTTACCCTTACCTGCTATCCTACTGCTTAGTATAGGATGCTAGTTTTTCATCAGTGGCCCTACATTCTTGTCGGTCTGCCATGCTATACTACTGGGCCGTGATCACTTCGGGAGGTGATCACGGGCATATACTATATGCTTTACACTGTTACATTACCTGTGATACTGTTCGGAGATGGAGGCTGAAGGGGCAAGTGACTCCATCCCGGTAGAGGTGGGCCTGGGTTCCCGACAACCCCCGACTGTTACTTTGTGGCGGAGCGACAGGGCAGGTTGAGACCACCTAGGGGAGAGGTGGGCCTGGTCCTGGTCGGTGTTCGCGGATACTTAACACGTTTAACGAGATCTTGGTATTTGATCTGAGTCTGGCTACTGGCCTATACGCACTAACCATCTACCCGGGGACAGTTATGGGCACTCGACGTCGTGGTATCAGCCGAAGCCTTCGTGACGTCAGCGACTGAGTGGCGCGCGCCGGATTGGACCGTAAGCCTGCTCTTGTATTAAGGGGGCTAGTTCTGCTTCCGGCCGTGTTCACAACGTGCAGGTGTCCAAAGGGCGATGGGCCCAGACCCCTACGCCATAGGATTTAGACCGGTGTGTTGACCTCTCTGTTGTGCCTAGGTAGGGCTGCGACGTGTTGATCTTACGAGGCCGGGCATGACCCAGGAAAGTGTGTCCGGCCAAATGGGATCGAGCGTGTTGGGTTATGTGGTGCACCCCTGCAGGGAAGTTAATCTATTCGAATAGCCGTGATCTTCGGTAACAGGACGACTTGGAGTTGTACCTTGACCTTATGACAACTAGAACCGGATACTTAATAAAACACACCCTTCCAAGTGCCAGATACAACTAGTGATCGCTCTCTCACAGGGCGACGAGGGGAGGATCATCGGTTAGGATTATGCTATATGATGCTACTTGATGCTACTTGGTGAACTTACCATCTACTCTCTCCTACATGCTGCAAGATGGAGGTGGCCAGAAGCGTAGTCTTTGACAGGATTAGTTATCCCCCTCTTATTCTGGCATTCTGCAGTTCAGTCCACATATGATACCCTTATTCCATTTGATACCCATGCATATGTAGTGTAGCTCCTTGCTTGCGAGTACTTTGGATGAGTACTCACGGTTGCTTTCTCCCCCTTTTTCCCCCTTCCTTTCTTTCTGGTTGTCGCAACCAGATGCTGGAGTCCAGAAGCCAGACGCCACCATTGATGACGACTACTACTACTCGGGAGGTGCCTACTACTACGTGCAGCCCGCTGACGGCGACCAGGAGTAGTTTAGGAGGATCCCAGGCAAGAGGCATGCGCCTCTCTCGATCTGTATCCCAGTTTGTGTTAGCCTTCTTAAGGCAAACTTGTTTATCTTATGTCTGTACTCAGATATTGTTGCTTCCGCTGACTCGTCTATGATCGAGCTCTTGTATTCGAGCCTTTGTGGCCCCTGGCTTGTAATATGATGCTCGTACGACTTATTTTATTTGTAGAGTTGTGTTGTGATATCTTCCCGTGAGTCCCTGATCTTGATCGTACACATTTGCGTGTATGATTAGTGTACGGTCAAATCAGGGGCGTCACAAGTTGGTATCAGAGCCGACTGCCTATAGGAATCCCCCTTCCAACTCCTTGGCCGAAGTCGAGTCTAGACGTTGCAAAACTTTTACTAACATGGTTGTGTGCCTTACGGGCCCACATCGCCATCTGGGTGGTATTAGGATCTTTTACTCCTCGATCCTTACTCTGGGACTCTAAACTCTCTTCTATTCGGGTTAAATGAAATTTTGCTAAATCTAACATTAGGATCTGGTTATCACTTTCACCCGGAGAGATCCTTATTACTGATGACCGTCTGCTGCGCGTGAAGACCCTGAAGATACTCTCCGCTGTTAACCAGAGAACTTGTGTTCATCGCGTTTGCAATTCCCCTTCCACCATCAATCCTTATGGGTAACTACTTGCAATTGTTATTCTTACATTCATCCCCAGTTGGTCTTGTTATTACAAGGTACCCCGAAATACTCGTCGTTGTTTCGATAATACTTTGAGCTTACTGCCTTGCTGTTCTTTGTCACCTGAATAACCCTATGGATAATTCTCGCACTTATCAAGTATCTGCTCATCCCCCAGTTGTTCATGTGTTTCACAATGGTCTTCGAAATACTATTTGATCCTCCAAGAATCCTTAGTAGCTTATTGCTCTGCAATACTTGTCTGCTTGCATTATGGATGCTTTCCATATGTCTGGCAATATTCGTTAGTATCCTTAGACACCGTAAATTTTGATCCTATTGATTCAACATGAGTGCGAATGCACACTATTATCAGTTGATCCTTTTAAATTATCTTTCTGGCTCAGACGTCATTTTTGAACATGAGCTTGTTCTCGACCAATCTGTTGCCGTCAATTGTACCCTTAGGTCTATTGAACTTATCCACCCTTGATCAGAGCGTCTGCTTCTGATCCTTCTATTTGGGAATCATAATTTCTTTGATAAGTAAGCATCGAATCATTCAGGTGTTCTATAATCTGATGCCCTTGCATCCTTTCTTCAACTGATTGTGTGCCGATGCTCACATCAACTCCGCTCTGGACCGTCAGATCCTTTATTGGATTATTATTTGATAGTGTCCTCCTTATTCAATAACCTTGTGAGCCTTTCCTCGGATACATAATGCTTTTGGTGAATTGTATCCTCTGTTTTTCTCCACCATGCTCTGTTTTCGAGCTGGTGGTATTTACGAATGAAGCTTGTGGTATAAGATTCCACGATACCCTGCGGGTTGAACCTATGCTTTTCTT
Organism: Triticum aestivum; assembly: GCF_018294505.1. NCBI lineage: Eukaryota > Viridiplantae > Streptophyta > Magnoliopsida > Poales > Poaceae > Triticum > Triticum aestivum. The sequence goes on from NC_057803.1 coordinate 224,663,158, forward strand.
AATCTATGTGAACCCGAAAGTTTTCACGGGTCATACTCCTCTGGTAATTCATCAGGTAGGTTTTGACACTGAAATCATTTTTATCTAGAGCAGTGAATGAAAGGTTATGCATTGAAGAAGTGGGAGTCGACCTTGAACTTTGTGTTCATGCCCATGGACACGATGTAGATCTTATCATTAAAGCTTCTCTTAAATTAAATTTTCCCCTTGGTATAAGTTCTTATATCCGGGATCTGGCCTTTTGCAATCGTGGTTTCGACCATATGTTCTTCTTTGACCCCATTTCACGGACAAGTCTAAGCACTTGTCTTCTGTGGATCAATACACCAGTCCAACCTGTACTTTAATCTTCCGTCGAGTATTAGACCATGGTACCTCGATAATATCAAGTACTACATGACCCCTTATGAGTTCTTCATCAAGTTCTACATTTTCACTGATTCCAATTTTTCATGGGCTCTGAGTTATTAAACACTCAAGGACCGATAACTGAACCGAGTCCACACTACGGTTCAACAACTATTATGAATCTTCTTTGCTTATGAGTTTGTACCCGATCACGTCCTTCCTACCCTATTTGGCTATATCATTATTGTGATGATTTTAACTGTGCTACCTGGTCCTTATTCCCGGAGCACAACTTTCGACGATGAGCTAAGCTTACGTCGATCTTCCTCATCATACCATTTTGCCTTAAACAACGAGCTTGGTTTCGTGTTTGTGTCATACCTTGGGTTCAATAACCTTTCGCTTCATCATTCCTTTGGCTTGATGTCATCGCCGACCGATTACATCTTCATGAAATCTCTCAACAATTGTGTCGTGATCATCATCGGCATTTTGAGGTCTTCCAGGATGTCAATTGAGTTCATTATGAGAAATACCATCCTTGCCCTTGATGAATTGTGTTATCTTTGACCACTTTATTGCCTTCCGTTCAACACAAACTTGTTCGTGTTTTGTGTTATACCTTGAGATCCCTGCTAACCAGCATTTGTTCTTCTTTACCTTGGAGTATTACCATCTTTTAATATCAAGGATGTTGTGAGGACTGCTCCACCTCTTAATGGAATTCTTGGTATTGTGATGCTTCTTGCCATCACCATTCTTTTCTTGGTCCCCGTGTTGAGTGAACTCTGTTGTGAGAATTTGATATCTCTAGCAACCCTATTGCTTCAAAGTAAATGGACAATAATTCCAATTTGGTGTACTGGTTGCTAAATCGCCATTCTGATGTTGGTCGTGCAACCCAACCCATATTTCGGGTGCACCTTTCAACCCATGTTTAACTGTGTATGTTTTCCTCGAACATACATCATTATATTGTACTGTTCGATCTGACAAATGTTATCTCCTTGTTCACATAGTTATGGAAATCCATATTTTGTTAATCTCGATGAATTGTCGCTGATTCCATCAGCCACCTCCTCATCCTCTTGTTGGTTTACTAATGAACTCTTGTTTCGGAACTCGCTTCCATAGTTCAATTCCCGAGAATCTTACTATGTCACCTCGACAATTTGTGTTGCACCTTTCTTCTCAGTCATCCCGTGTCTGAGTTATCTTGACACCAATCAGATCTGAATCTCGGTCAGATATGATGGTTGGAACATATTTCAAGAGTTATAACTTTGATCCTCATATGGCCCGGTAAGATGATATCATGCCTAGCACACTTGATCGGAGGACCTATTGTTATAGTATCCTCTCTAGCAAGGTTACCCATTCTTTTGTGAGGAAATTGCAAGACTTATACTATAAGTTATTCCTGATGAATCCCTTCGTGTATCCAGAGTCTGACCTTTGCTTAAAGACCATGTCAATGCTATCTCGAAGCATGTCTATGGTACTCTTATCATCGATAAGAACATTTGAAGCACAATGCTAACTTTCTATATCATTTATCCTAACACCGTAGCATGGGCAATGTCATGAAATTACTCTGTTTTCTACTTTCTATCCTGTCATGGATATCATGCTCTGCTTGTCTTTGGAAGGGTATACCCTTGAAATATGTATTTAAACACATTTTCCTTCCCATTGTTCTGCTTAAACCTGATAATCATATTTTCCTTTCCATTGTTTGGTTTAACCTTTCTTGTGATCTATATGATCTAAGTAGTAATATTCTCCTACTTTGGAAAACACCTCGGTGTACAATTCTGTCAGAAAGACCCTGTTACTTTTGTTGATGACATTCGGTAGCCACCGATGGACGAGAACTTTGCCTAATGGTCTGCCTCGTTCAACGAGTAGGAAAATGGTTCTCTTCGTCCCTCGCCCTTGGTATCGACATTGTTGCCAACATAACTGATACTACCCTCTGACATGTCTTGCTATCATGACCGTGCAAGATATCAATGCTTCCTACTTTTAATCCACATGGTGGGCCCATAACCCACAGTTCCATAGGATCGAAGCCTGACTCTCCTGTACACCCCTGTTCCCAAAGTCAATCATCATGTTTGGCTTCGTATGTAATTCATGGGCCACCTTACTAGTGCTCTATTCTGGTATCAGACGCAATACTTATTCTCGTCGCTCTGAACCCCTTTCTCACTATGGTTCAGACTTTGAGTAGCTATCTATCCGCTTGGACCCTCTCATTGTACCTTCATACCTTACTCTTGATGTATTTTATATGTTCAACTCGAGAGATAATCTTATGCTCACTCATGGGTTAACCCAGATTGTTTCCCTCTTAAGCATTCTGTCGTAGCCAAGCTACCCCTTACCTATTCGTAAGTACGTTGGAGTTCCCGAAGAAAATGATGACTTCACCATGATGACCTGAAGCAGAGAAATGAAGACATCAATGTAAGGGATCGACCTCTTCAAGAAGAGCATCCAAGACCTAGAAGATTCGTTAGAATTTCGTAGCCACGTCTTTCCCTTACTCCCCTCCTAAATCTCGGGACGAGATTTCTTGTAGTGGAGGAGAATTGTGACGCCCGGGTAATTAAGCTATAGTAAACCCCTGCTAATGAAGCCATGTCACCTCGGTTACTGTTGTTAATCTTGTGTTAGTTCAAAATGATCCAAATTCAAATTTAAATTTAAAGGCAAACAACAAAGTTTTCAAAAGTTAAAACTAAAATGTTCGAGAGGTGACATATAATGCATAGGTAATTATGGTGATGAAACCACATTTTTATAAAATGTTTAAATGCTCAAAGGTAAATAAAACAATAGCTAAAACAAATATTTAAATGCCTTTTAAATAATAAAAATATGCAAAGTATTCTATTATTGCACCAAACTTTTTGTGACAGTGTACCTAATTGAAATTCTATCTTAGGACATGGATTCATAATAATAGAACTAAAGTAAAATAAAAACAAACCAAAGAATAATTAAAAGGAAAAGAACAAAACAGGAAATAAGAAAAAAAAGGAAACCACCCCCTTCCCCCACTGGGCCAACCGGCCCAGCCGGCCAACCAACTGACCAGGCCGGCCCATGCCTCTGGCCTACATAGGCCTCTCCCACTCCCCCCAAACCCTAACCGCACTCCCCCCACTCCCC
>NC_057803.1:225267017-225486348 GCF_018294505.1 Triticum aestivum
GGTTCGGGCCACCGTTGCGGTGTAATACCCTACTCCAGTCTGTGTGGTGGATTGCCTCGTAGGCTGGGGATGAACAAGTACAAGGGAAGAACAGCCTCCCGAGGAGAGGTGTTCTTGAGCTCGATGAGCTTATGTGGTTGGGGATGATCTGAATGATCCGTCTCCAGATGAGCCGATCCTGACTCGATGGTGGCTAGCCCTATTTATAGAGGCCCGGGTCCTCTCCCCAAATTTTAGGTGGGAAGGGATCCCACAACGGCCAATTTGAAGGGTGACAACGAGTACAGGTTATCCTAACAAAAGGTGGTCTTCGCCTGCCAAAGGCTCTGGTGGTGACGCTGTTGTGGGCTCCGTGATGACCTCTATCTTGCTGTCCTGTTGGTCTTGGTCTTGTTGCACCGATATGGAAACCTTTGCCTGATGCCTCGGGACTCCTCGCCTGCGCCTGCCTCGTTAGCACCAAAGAGGAAACTGGCACTCTGCGGCCGCTGGCGCCCACCTGGCCTTGGTCGTCATGGGTCACGTCATGGGAACCTCACGAGGCGTCCCTTGCCTTGGTCTCTCCTCTCCTGACGAGCCAGCCTCGTGAGGCTGCCCTTGAGGAGGTCTTGTGTCGTCCGCCTCACGAGGGTCTTGAGTGTTGGTTGATGAGGGTGGGCCGTACCAGGCCGCTGGAGGAGCCATGCCCTGGGCCGCAGGCAGGCAAGTCTGGGTACCCCCGTTCCCAGGACGCCGATAGCAGTGTACCAGGATGTGCAATGATTCTAGCGTAACATGTATAATAATGATGAAAGGTGGTTGTGCCACAAATATCATGTCAGCTCTACAATGATGCAAAGCAATATGACAATGTACACGTATGTCATGAAAATGAAAAAGTGGAAGTTGCATGGCAATATATCACAGAATGGCTATGGAAATGCCATAATAGGTAAGTATGGTCGCTGTTTTGAGGAAGATATAAGGAGACTTATGTGTGATAGAGCGTATTATATCATGGGGTTTGGATGCACCGGCGAAGTTTGCAACAACTCTCGAGGTGAGAAAGGTCAATGCACGGTACAGAAGAGGCTAGGAATTTGCGAACATGTGAGAGTGCTTATAATCCATGGACTCACATTAGTCATAAAGAACTCACATGCTTATTGTGAAAGCCTCTTAGCCCTTGAAACAAAGTACCACTCGCATGCCGCTAGGGGGGTAGATTCGGCGGAAACGACCCTCGCTCCCCCGGCCACCACTCATAAGGTAGACAATCAATTATAAATCATGCCCCAACTTCATCGCCAAACTAGAGGCTATACGTGCATGCTTCGGGAATCACAAACCTTAACATCAATATTTTTACTAAACCACAATCATCCGCCAGTACCCCCACATATTACCATCTTAATATCGCAAAACTATTGCAGGGAATCAAACGTATCATATTGCGTGATCTACATGAAAGTTTTTATTCTACCCCCCTTGAAGACCTATCCTTTACGGACTAGTCTTATAACCCATGCAATTTACCATTAATATTTAGTAGACTCTCAAAAAGATTTAAGTGAAGCATGAGAGTGCAATAATTTCTATAAAATATAACCACCGTCATGCTCTAAAATATATAAGTGAAGCACTTGAGCAACTGCCTAGCTCAAAAGATATAAGTGAAGCACATAGAGTATTCTAAGAAATCATGAATAATGTGTGTCCCTATCAAAAGTTGTGTCAGCAAATGATGATTGTGGAACACTAAAAATAAAACAAAGCAAAAACTACCATGGCACAAGACGCTCCAAGCAAAACTCATATCATGTGATGAATAAAAATATAGCTCCAACTAACATACCGATAGATTGTAGACCAAAGAGGGGATGCCTTCTGGGGCATCCCCAAGATTAGACACCAGGGTTCCTTGTGCATCCCCAATCTTAGGGTATTGCCACTCCTTATTCCTTCATCCATTGTGATCTCACCCAAAACATGAAAACTTCAGCACACAAAACTCAACAGAAACCTCGTGAGATCCGTTAGTATTATAAACAAATCATAAACTTTAGTTACTATTATGAACCCATTCATATTTTATTATCGCATAATACCTATTGTATTGTAACTTCTCCATGACTTATACCTCCTTATATAATCCATAGCATCATCAAAACAAGCGAACTATGCAATAGAAAATAGAATATGTCTAAAACAAAACAGTCTGTAATGATCTAAACAGACAATATAATTATGTAACTCCATAAATATCTGAAAACTTAGGACAACATCGGAAATTTGTATATCAATCATGTTCAAAAATTTCAGAATTTTATCACGTTCCGGTGAATTATAGTAATTCCAGCACTGGGCACAAAAGTTTCTGTTTTTTCACAAAATCTAGTCAACTATCAACCAAATCATCCCAAAGGCTTTAATTGGCACAAACACTTACTAAAACGTAAAGACAAAATCATAGCGGTATAAATAATTGTGCCAGTACTTGAAAATAGAAAGAAAAAGAAAAATTGAAGATAACTATTGGGTTGCCTCCCAACAAGATTGTTTTACGCTCCTAGCTAGGTGTAAGATACTGTTTCAAGTATTATCATCTTTAGTTTTCACCACCCTGGATGGGCTTTACGCTTCCCATTAATTTCAGAAAATGAAGCAGTTTTATTATCTAGGGTATCAAGCCTCTTGTTGAAAACAGTAGGAAGGGAATTCATGCGATTGAGATTTGTACTAAGGGTTTTGAGTGGTTCATTAGACTTTTATAACTAAACCATTTTTTCTGCATATTACCCAATTTTTCTAAAAATTGGATTCCTTCTTGTGTATAATTAAATCCATTTTGTGGGGGTGGAGTTCCAACTATCCCCTCTATTATTTCATTAGCAGCATTAACATCACTTTCAATAAAGATTGCATTTAGTGGCAAAATTTAGAAGTTGTCTATTAGGCATAGTGAACCCCACATAAAAGTTCCTAAGCAAGATTTTTATATCACCTTTTATGGTACAAATATGATAAGACTCCATTATTCTAAACCAAGCATCTTTCAGAATTTCACCTTGTTTCTTTATAAAGTAAAGAACCTCAAAATCTAGGTAGAGCGAAGGAATAGTAGCACTAGACATGGTGACGAGCAAGCAAACAAGCAAACTGACAAAAAAATATTTTTGTGCTTATTCATTTTTATGAGTAGAGGGAGAGGAAAAAAGAGAGGCAAATAAAAAGTACAGCAAGTAGATGATAGTTTGGATGTAGGAACCTCACGAGAATTTGATGATGTCTCCCTGGCAATGACATCAGAAATTCTTCCTGCTACTTGTAACTGGCGATGGGATTTCCCCGAGGAGGAGGGGTGAAGTAGTATAGTACAGACAAGTAATTCCCTCAGTGATAACCGAGGTTATCAAACCAATAGGAGAACCAAGCAAACTCCTCTAAGCAGGACCTACACACAAAAGCAAATACTTGCACCCAACGTTGGCAAGAGGGTCGTCAATCCCGTTGAACTAATTATTTGAAAGGATTAATTCTGATAGTGATAGATAGAAAAGTAAATCACAAAACAAAATAAAAGTAAATAAATTGTAGCAAGGTATTTTTAGTTTTGATAATATGATAAAGTAGACGTTGGGGGCCATATTTCTCACTAGAGGCTTCTCTCTTGAACACATAGCATACAATGGGTAAACAAATTACTGTTGGGCAATTGATAGAAAAGCGCATAGTTATGACATATTCATGGCAATGATCATGTATATAGGCATCACGTCCGCGACAAGTAGACCAACTCCTGCATGCATCTACTATTATTACTCCATCAATCGACCACTATCCACCATGCATCTATGGTATTAAGTTCATGACAAACAGAGTAATGCTTTAAGCAAGATGACATGGTGTAGACAGAGTAAAGCCAGTCAATATGAATAAAACCCATTGTTTTACCCTTAATGGCAACAACACTATACGTGCCTCGCTACCCTTACTATCTCTGGGTATGGACATTGAAAGATTGAACCCATTACAAAGCACCTCTCCCACTAAAGATAAATCAATCTAGTTGGATGAACCAAACAAATAGATCGGAGAGAAATACAAATCTATAAAAATTATGCATGATAAAGTTCAGAGAAGACTCAATTACTTTCAATGAGTAAACTGATCATAAACCCACAATTCATCAGATCCCAACAAACACGCCATAAAATAAGTTTACATCGGATAGAACTACAAGAAGATTGAGGAGAACATTGTATTGAAGATCAAAGAGAGAGAAGAAGCCATCTAGCTACTAGCTATGCACCCGTAGGTTTGTGCTAAACTACTCATGCATCATCAGAAGGCAGAAAGGAGGATCTAGAAGCCCTCCATGATCGATTCCCCCTCTGGTAGAGTACTGGAAAAGGCTTCTAGATGGGATCACGGAAGAACAGAAGCTTGCAGCGGCGGAAAAAGTCTTTTGTGTGGCTCTCTATTGGTTTGGAAATATTTGGAAATTTAGGGTCGGAATTGGGTCAAACAAAGCTACAAGGGGCCTACGAGCTTAGGGGCACGCTGAGTGAGCTCGTGGCCCTCTCATATATCTTTTGGCCTCCTCCCGAAGCTTCTAGGGTCCCTTCAGGTCCAGAAAAAATCACCATAAAGTTTTATCGTGTTTGGACTTCGTTTGGTATTGATTTTCTGAAAAACCCAAAACAAGCAAAAAAAGCAACTGGCACGCGGCACTTCGTTAATAGGTTAGCTCCAAAAAATGACATAAAATAGCATATAAAGGCATATAAAGCATCCAAGGTTGATAATATAATAGCATGATACAATCAAAAAATATAGATACATTGGAGGCATATCAGCTGGCACTTGATGCCTTCATTTTCTTTTACGGTGGCAACATAGAGCAATAGGAGTGTCATTCTAAAATTTGGAACTATTCTGAGTTCGTTTGGCCTTTTTATACATTAATTAAGTTTTTAGGCATTTAATGTGCATAATTCAAATATGAATTGTAGGCACATGGTCCAGTGCACCAAAGTTGGTTGAAAAATCATAAATGTGTCATTGGGTGAATTTTTAGGTCCCATGCAAGAAATGGGAATGAATTTCAAACATCTCTCATCGTGGCTTGACCGATAAGATTGAGAAACTTGGTTTTTAAATTCCTTTAAATCCAAACATCGCCTGAAAATCATGATACTTGGCATGGTGTCTTCTCATGTCACCAACATGTTGTGGTCAAAAAATTGTCCGATTTGGGAAAACTTTTGGTATAAGCTTTTTACAAACCGGAGCTTCTCTCAAGAAGCCTCATGGTTCTTATAGGGATAGTGTCACCTTTGTGGGCGAAACGACATACGGTGCCTCTTCATGCCTTGATTTTTTATAGAGGCAACATACACCAATAGGGGTGTCGTGCTAAAATTAAAAATTAGTCCGTTTTTCTCTGGCCTTTTTATACATTAATTGAGTTTCTTAGGCATTTAATGTGCATAGTTTGGATTTAAACTAAAGACACATGCTCCAGCGCACCAAAATGGGTTGAAAAAACATATATGTGTCCTTTGGTGAATATTTAGGTCCGATGGAAGAAATGGGAATGAATTCAAACATATGGGCGTTGTGGCTTGGCCGAAAACATTGAGAAGCTTGGTATTTAAATTCGTGTAACTCCAAAACTCGCGTGAAAATCATGAAACTTGGCATGTTGTCTTGACATGGCACAAACATGGTGTGGTAAAAAAAATTCCGCTTTGCGAAGGCGCACACATTAACAACCAACAAAGTTAGTTTGAAACAAAGAGCTGCCATGTTACAATCAGAAACACAAGTATTATTGAAACCGTGGGCATTCTACTAACCATCTATGTGCAGCCACGTGTCCCCATTTATATTGGCTAGGAGGCACCGTGTGGGGTAGGTATTTGAGTACACGGGAGGTGTGACGCCCCCGATTTAGTCGTACCCTAATCATACACACAAATGTGTAGGATCAAGATCAGGGACTGACGGGAAGATATCACAAAACAACTCTAGACACAAATCTATCCCTAATAATAAAGCACGGATTGACTCCGCGGGTTCACCGTCACAATATGCTTTCTTCTCATGTCATAATATGTTTTTACAATTTGTATATACAAAATCGTAATATAAACGAGGTGGTACTAATTTGGAGTCCGCATGTAAACAAAAGTTTCCTCTGTTTATTCCCTGCCGTATATGATGTGTATTAGGCCTGCCCTACGCTCTTTTGGGCCTCATCCACGGCCAGTCTAGCACTCTTCCGATCCCAAAAAGACCAACACGTCAAGCTGCACAATACAGGACCAAGTGGGCTTCTAATCAGCCTTTTCATGTTAGTTTACTCATTAAAAATATAGCGCCGGATGACCAGAACTCCTTGCCTACGTGTGTTTGCCTGCCGCTACGTACATGCATGCCTGGCTCGTGTGTGTGTGGTGCACGTGCATGCTGTTGCCGCTGATTGCCACACTAGAATATGATTCATATTTTAAAGTTCTTACAAATTAAACTGGCTATTTGTTATTTCTCCTATACAATAGGAGAGATATCGATATGTTTTTCTAGAAAAAGAAGAGTATGAATTCAAGGACCGTGCTTCGTCTATTCTGTGGTACGCCGTCATACAACACGAGTATTTTTTTCGGAACGGTGACAAAAGACTTACCTCGTCGATTAATTACAACATGAATACTATATTCTATGCGATCAGATTATGAACGGGGTAAAAGGCCGCTATAAAATATATTTGCCACTATAGGAATTCAAACTCGCAACCTCCCTGTCCTGTAATTAATCTGCTACCAACTGAGCTAGCCGAGTGTTTTGATTAATCCCACCTCGCCACTTTATATCTCATCCTCCTAATTTATGTAGGATTTCAGCCGATGTTGCAACGTGCAGCAAGATAAATAATAATGAAAGAAAAGGATTTGAGATGGGGGATACTGATAAGGAAAGCCTTCCACGCGCAAAGCAAATTTGAGAAAGAAATTTGTGTGGCAAGGGAAATAATAAGGAAGGAAAAGGAATTGAGACGGGGGATAATAAGGAAAGCAATCCACACCGAGGCAAAGGATTGGAGAAGGAAATTGAGATAGGAAATATCAAGGAAAGCGCTAGAATAAATTAAGAGGCTTTCGTTCGAGGAGTATAAGTAAAGATCCTGTCAAGAAAAAAATTATAAAGGAAAGAGGGTTGGGTATTTAAATTAAATCAACTGGATTTCAGGGAGGTATTAAACGGATGATTTTGGTGTATTGTACGTGTGTGCTTGTGTGTTCCAGCCGGCCGCAAAGATCAATCAGCTTGTGTATGTGTCCAGAAACTGTTGGTCACATTATGAACTCTGGGTAATGTTGATTGGTATAAGGCCGGGAGAGGGAATAATAAGAGGACAGGCGAAGGGATGCCGATCCTTTTGGTTGATTTTGTTTTGCTTTTCCTTGATGAATGAAATCAACTATTTTTGGTAATATAATTTTCTTAGTTAACAGAGGTAAACCATCCACAACATGCCAAATATGTGGATTGGTTTCATGTGAACCGACCTACTGGATGATTTTATTCCCTTTTTGCCAACTTCATGAATCAATTCTGGTAGCTTCAGTCGAATAGTTCTAGATTTTTCAGCAATTCATCTCATCCAGTAGTTTGATAGTTTTTTTCTAGACTAGAAACAATCTTATCATATTTATTTACCATTCCAAAAAAATTAATTTGTGTACCACACTGAAAACAATTGAATGTTGATGTAATGTAGAAGTTCACCATCCAATCCAAGCATCTTGAAAGATAAGCCTCACTATTCAAATGAATAAAAATACTATTATAATTTTTAAAGGAATTAAACCGTTTACCACAAAAAAGAATTAATCAGTTAGAATCTGACCCAACATAACTGAGCCAGCTATTACTTTTAAAATGTGGTGGTGCTGAAATAGGGAGGTGCACATTCTTGAGGTCTTAGGACTTGCTCGTTAGGGATATGTGATATTATTTTTCTCCCATTGCAACGCACGGGCATGTTTTGCTAGTTAAAATAATACAAGCATTGTATTACAAGCCAGGGACCTCGAGGGCTCGAATACATAAGCTCGAATACACAAGAGTCAGCGGAAGCAACAATATCTGAGTACAGACATAAGTTAGACAAGTCTGCCTAAGAAGGCTAGTACAAAAGCAACAACGATCGAAAAGGCAATGCCTCCTGCCTGGGAGCCTCCTAACTACCCCAGGTCATCAACGCCTGTCACGTAGTAGTAGGCACCCTTGGGGTGGTAGTAGTCAATAGTGGTCTCGTCTGGCTCCTGGGATCCGTCATCTGGTCGCAACAATCGGGTATGGGGGAAAAGAGGTAGCAAAGCAACTGTGAGTACTCATCCAAAGTACTCGCATGACTTACATCAGATCTAAACTAATATGCATCTGTATCAAAGGAATGGGATGTATCTATGGACTAAACTGCAGAATGCCTAAAGAGAAGGGGAAAGCCTAGCCTATCGAAGACTAGCATCTTCAAGCACCTCCAAGCATCTTGCAGCATCAGAAGAGATAAGAGTGGCATATTATAATATTAGTAAGTATGTTGTAATATTGCCTAGAGATCACTTCCTTGACTCCCTGCAAGGAAACAACCCCGGAGCCATCATATCCATTACATGCCTCAGCATCTAGTATCTAGTTCTAGTTGTATCAATCGGGATACAACTCCGGGCGTCCGTTACCGTGGAGATGGCTATTCAAATAGATAGACTACTTCCTTGCAAGGGTGCACCAACTTACCCAACACGCTCGATCAACTTCGGCTGGACACACAATCAGGTCATGACCAGCCTCGGCCCATCAATACACCACAGTCCTTCCTAGGCTCAACAGAGAGGCCAACATGCCGGTCTACATCCTAAATGCGAAGGGTCATGGGCCATCGCCCTTTGCAATCATGCACATTGCATACGTGGCCGGTGAGCAGACCTAGCCTATCTTATACAAGGCGAGGCATTCCAGTCCAACCCGGCGCGCGCCGCTCCATCGCTGGCATCCGTTGTGCTTTCGGCTGATACATACGTCGCAGAGTGCCCATACTTATTCCTACATGGTGTTTAGTGCGAAAAAGCCCAGAGGCCTACTCGGATCAAATATCCAAGCTTTAATGTTTTGATAGTGCGGTAACAATCAATGATCCACGATATGTGGTCCCATTGCCCCGTCTCATGGACTTGCGGCAAGGGCTAAGAATGCCCCACCGCGCCGCATGGAAATCTTGCGGGTATCCTCCAGATCAAGCCGACTTCACATCACTCGCGGGTACACCTCGGGGCCGACCCGATGTCATCATGGTTCTATGGTAAGTCAAAGTAACCGTGTGTTTGAAACAATAAGGGGGGACTGAGGAATCACCCTCGATGGATTCCCACTCGATGTAACCATCAAGGTGGACTTGGAGGAATCACCCTCGTTGGTCCACACTTGAGGGCTTGCACGACAGAGTCATTATCGGGAGTGGTCAAGGAGGAATCACCCTTGATGGCCACGACCGAATAGCTACACTACAGGGTTAACATCAGAAGTGCTGATGAGGTATCACCCTCGGCACATCGATAGTAAGTTTGTAGAGTCGTACAACTAAGGCGGGTGATGTGCGGTGTCGGGGCCTGGACATAAAGCAGGGGCGACTGGGACAAGGTGGGGGTCATTGATGGATCTCTAACCAACCTATACTAAGGAGTTTAGAATAAGCAGGTATGGTATGAAAGCAGGTAACAAAAACAGGCTATGCATCAGAATAGGATCATACAAAAGGCAGCAGCAGTTCTAACGCAAGCATGAGAGAGAAAGAAATGGGCCATATCGGAATGCTTACGGGGGGTTTGCTTGCCTAGAAGCTCTGTAGACAGAAATGGACCCTCGAAGGTGAAGTAGTCGATCACTGGATCAACAACGATCTCGGGGGTCTACCGGAAAAGAAGTAATGACGGATAATAGAGCGACCAAATACATCACAAAGCAAGACACGTCACTATGCGGTGCTAGGGGTGACCTAACGCAAGGCTACACGTTGCAAACGGAGCGGGTTAAATATCTAGGAATATTTTTCGGGCTATGAGCATTTATTGGTTAGATGAATCGGAGGGGACGGATCCATGTTCGCTATGCTAGAGGCACCTGCAGATGAATGGGTGACATATTCAGATTCGTCACATTTTTCCGCACAACTTTCATATATAAAACTTTTTCATCGGAGTTACGGTTTAATTTCTATTAATATTCAAAGATTTAAACATTTACCATGTTTTTGAATTTACTTTTATTTATTTTTAAAACTCTAATTGCTAGGTGCACCCGGTGCAGCGCACACACAGGTGCACCAGTGGCTGACCAGCGGGCCCCTATTGCCCTGGTCAACGGCCCAGTCAGCTGGTCAACTGGGGGCGTGGGGCCCAAAGTCAGTGGCACATGAAGTGCCACACCGCCGCCCTGTAAGCGCTAGGCGCGGCTGCAGACGACGGGCCTTGCGGCAGGGAGCGGGCACGACGCCGGCAGCGGCAGGCCGGCCCGGCCGCCAGGGACAGTCACCGGAGGCGTGGGGCTACAGAGGCGATGGCTCTTGGCGGCAGGGCAAAGGAGGAGGCAGACATTGGCGACGCGGGGCGGGGTGTGGGTGTGCGCGTGTGCGGGTGGCTGCGACGAGCGGAGACAGAGGAGCGGTGGCGGTTAACAACAGGGGGTGCGGTGGGTGCGGTGCGGTGGCTGACACGGTCGAGGGCGTGGTCAAGCCATGGCCAGGGACGGTGGACGCGGCGTCTGCAGCAGGTGGAGCGGGGGAAAGTGCGTTGGCGACCCCAGGCGGCTGCGGCTTGAGCAGCAGCAGCAATGCACGCATCGGTAATCAGCAATAGCACGAGCGCGGGGTTGGGGACACGCGCCACGTAGCCAGAGCGTGAGCGTAGCGCGGGTAACAACAGGGCAAGGTCGCGGTGATCGCGAGGTCAACGTGAGCCTCGTGCACAAGCGGGACAACGCCAAACGACGGTGTTGTCAATGGGGGAAAAGGGGGGTTGATGAGGCTCACTGGCAGGAGGTGTAAGTGCATCTAGTGCCACCCCTAGTTGGTTTTGGAGTATTGGCGACAAACTTGGTTGAGGGACTAATGTGTTTGTCAGAATTGCAGGATAACACAGGTGGTAGAACCTCATTGATTCGGTTTACCTACCAGAGATGACCCCTAAAAATGTGTGAAGACACTGAAGACAATGGTGGTCTGTGAAGAGATTCACATTCAAGACTATGACATGAGCAGGCATCGCATGAAGACTATGGATTGCGAAGACATAGTTGTTTCGTAGTTTCCTTTTCTTCTTTGTTGAGTCATAGGAACCACCATACTGTTAAGTGGGATTCAAGTGAACAAAGTCAGAATGACTGAAGTGATGCTCAACCTAATCCTATGTCTTCGAGCGAAGACAATGAGAGCAAATCTCATCTAGAGCTGAATGGGTCAGCTTTACTTGTAGCCCAAGTCAAGCTGCCGCGTGTGTTTGAAATCTTACCGTTGGACACGTGTCGGTTCCTTAGTGACCCAGGGTCATTTCGGACAAATCAGGTCGGGTTGCCTCCTAGCTATGCCCACCCGCTACACCATAAATTAGTGGCTGCTCAGAGTTAGTGCACGGCTTTTGTCGTTTGAGAGCAACCCACCTTCGAAGCCTTTGAGAGAGAAATCCTTGTGAGGACAAAGCCCTAAACACCCATAGCCAAAGAGTGTTAGGCATCACTGAAGACTTTCTATCTAAGTGATCTAAGGACTTGTTACACTTGAGGACTGTGAATCCTCCAGCAGGTTAGGCGTCGCATTCTGAGCATCCAAGAGTCATTGCGGATCGCCGGTGAACAAAGTCTGTGAAGGTTTGGAAGTCTACCTTGAAGACTTACTAAAGTGATTGAGCGAGGACTGTGTGTCCTTAGCTCAAGGGGAATAAGGTGAAGACGCGGTCTTCTGAGTTGAATCTCAGCCTCCCTAACCAGACGTACAGTTGTCACAGCAACTGGAACTGGTCCAACAAATCCCTGTCCTCACCAAGCAACTGGTTCTATCTTTTACTTCCCTTACTTACTGTTTGTCTTCGTGAAGTCATTTCCTTCCTGCATGATCTGACCGACTTCACTGTGTGACGACTGTTGTTGTTTGGCTTCATACTATGTTCCATCCTGATCCATACTACCTAGCTGCTGATAGTCTTCGTGCTTATACTTCATTGCTTAGTTGACTATGGCTTGTCTAGTGTAGTCTACCTTCCGCTGCATATCAATAGGTTCATTTCTACTGTTTGTTTTCAAAGCCCCCGTGTTTTGAATACTTTCATAAAAATCTCCTATTCACCCCCCTCTAGTCGATAACTAGCACTTTCAATTGGTATCAGAGCAAGGTGCTCCCTTGTTCTGTGTGATTCGGTTTAACCACCTAGAGTTTTAGCTATGTCGACTGCAGGGATAATCAAAGTCTCCACTGCGTGCCCTGTCTTCGATGGCACTGATTACCCCTACTGGAAGAATCAGATGCACATGCAGCTTGAAGCCATTGATGTCGACCTCTGGTATGTCGTCAAGAATGGTGTTCCCAAGGCCAGTGAAGGTGTCACCCTGCTGATGTCAAGAAGTTCATTCAACTGGATTCTATTGCCAAGAACATCATCTGTGGTCATCTGACCAAAGGATAGTATGGTCGTGTTAGTGCTCTGGAAACTGTGAAGCTAGTCTAGGACTGGCTCTCCAAGGTCAACGAAGGTGTCTCAACCCAGAGAGACTCAAGGATCAGTGTTCTCCGCAACCTGTTCAACCGCTTCAAGAGACATGACAATGAGAATTTTCACCTGACGTTTGATCGCCTCACTGACATGACAAATGAGCTTCATGCACTCGACGCCACTGAGATCACCAAGCATGAAATCGTCAAGACACTCTTGAGATCACTCGACAGCTCATTTGACACCTTGCCCCTGATGATTCAAGAACGCCCTGACTTCAAGACTCTCGATCTATCTGACATACTTGAGAGGCTCGACACACATGAGCTCCAGTTATCTGAGAAAAGAGATATCTATGGTCCCAACTATGGCCGAACTCGTGCTTTGAAGGCAAAGCTTGTTTCCTCATCTAAAGAAGAATTTGACTGCAGTTCTGAGGATCCTGAAGACATTGGAAAGGAACTTGCCATGCTAGTGAAGAAGTTCCAGAGGTTCACCAAGAAGAAAGACTCCAGACAATCTTCAAGATCCAGCTCAAGAAATGATGAAGCTTCCTCCCGTGACTACAAGAAGAGAACGTGCCACAAGTGCAAGAAACCTGGTCACTACATGTCTGAATGTCCTCAGTGGGACAATGAGAACAACAACAAGAAGAAGAGCAAGGAATATGATTCTGATGACAAGAAGAATAAATCCTCAAAGTCTTCTTCCAAGTCTTTGTCGATGTCTTCATCACACAAGAAGAGCTCATCCAGCAAGAGCTCATCCAGAGGAGGAGTCTGCATCTGAGGAGGTGGAGGTGGAGTTTGATGAGGAATCGGATTCAGGCGTGGCAAGCCTGACTCTAGCTTCAGCATTCGTCGCCAAGTCGATCTTCAACAATGAAGACAATGACCTCGTCACCAATGCTGATGCTAATGATGAGGATGACTGAGGGAGTCTTGGATTAGGGCGTCTCCGGACAGCCGGGCTATCTCCATTGGCCAGACTATTAGACTATGAAGATACAAGATTGAATACTTCATCTCGTGTCCGGATGGGACTCTACTTGGCGTGGAAGGCAAGCTAGGCAATACGTATATGGATATCTCCTACTTTGTAACCGACCTTGTGTAACCCTAACCCTCTCCGGTGTCTATATAAACCGAAGGGTCTTAGTCCGTAGGACAACAATCACAACATACAATCATACCATAGGCTAGCTTCTAGGGTTTAGCCTCTCTGATCTCGTGGTAGATCTACTCTTATGACACCCATATCTTCAATATTAATCAAGTAGGACGTAGGTATTTTACCTCCATCAAGAGGGCCCGAACCTGGGTAAAACTTTGTGTCCCTTGCCTCCTCTTACCATCCGGCCTAGACGCATAGCTCGGGACCCCCTACCCGAGATCCGCTGGTTTTGACACCGACATTAGTGCTTTTCATTGAGAGTTCCGTTGTGCCGTCGCCACCAGGAAGGATGTCTCGTCCCGTCTTTAAAGACGACACTATCGCTGAGGGACCTCTGGCTATCGGCCAAACTCTCCGGCTAAGTGGTTTTCTTATGACCGCCTGTTCGGCCGCTGCGCCGACGATGACTTCTCGGGTCATCAAAAGCAATCTTCATGTCAACTCGGAACTCACCGAGCAGGTAGATCCAATGGAGCTCTCTTCCCTGAACGAGCTCTTGGATCGCATCGCCGCCCTGGGAGTCGCTACAGACTACAATCAGGTTGGGCCTAAACCCAATCTGAGAGAAATTAACTCTCCCCAGGTCACCCATCATGTTGCAGTGGTGGAAGAACAATGCGGCAACCCTTCATCCATCTTAAGGACTAGCTACGTCCGGATTCCCGATCCCTCCAAGCCGGATACCCGCGGAGGGGAGGATGTCACTCAAAGCCTGAACCCAGAATCAGGCAGCGGGCTAGATTTACCGGAAAACATCTAAGAAGCCAAACTTTCGAGTTCGAAAACTCCTTGGCCACTGATCCTCAGATTGGGTGAGGATTCGGATTCAATTCCACCCACCCACCCAAACATACGCGATCTATCCCAAATTAAGCAAGAGCCCGAAGAAACAGTACACCATTACTGGGCTAGATTCCTCCTGGTCAAGAACATGATAAAGGACTGCCGCGAGGAAGACGCAATTTCATTCTTCTGCAGTAATTGCACGGACAAGGGAATCCTCAACGCCATAAGTCGTCACGAAATTACACGCTTTGCCGACTTGGTATCCATAGTACGAAAGTACTGTGCGATGGAAAGCGCCTGGAAAACCGAAATAAAATTTTGGGATAATCCGGCCCTGAATACAAACCCAGTCCAAAATAAAAGGGTACATTATCACAATACACCTGGGTTAACTACCAAAAAGAAAAAGCCCTCTATGGGGCAAGGAACCATACTGGAGGGATGGCTCAACGGACCCTGCAAAATTCATAGTACAGCGGATGCGATACCAACACACAGCCTTAGAGCATGCTGGATACTCCGGCAGGTGGCCAAAAGTGGTGAGGATCTACTCCTCCCAAAAACCACAGAGCACCACCCCGAGGACAACAGTCTTAACGGTCTTTGAGACCTTCGCATCAAATAATAGACGTAAGCGAACACTCGGCAGCACATCCAAAATATGCCACATAGCAGAAACAAATCCTTGGAGCGACACGGCTATTACCTTCAATGCTAGTGACGAACCTAAATTCCGAACAGTCCAATTGTGGATGGCTTTCGACTCACCAAGGTACTCATGGACGGCGGCAGCGGATTAAACCTCATCTATGAGGAAACTCTTCAAAAGATGGAAATAGACTGGAGCCGCATTAAGCAAAGTAGCACAACCTTTAGATGAATCATCCCCAGTCGGGAAGCACACTGCGCTGGAAAAATCACACTAGACGTGGTATTCGGCACGCTGGATAATTACAGGCCCGAAGAAATTACATTCCAAGTGGCCCCGTTCAGCAGCGGATACCACGCTCTATTAGGGTGGGAGGCGTTTACAATCTTCCAAGCCATACCCCATTACGGGTACATGAAGCTCAAAATGCCTGGGCCCAATGGAATCATCACTCTTGTTAGTGATCCGGACATAGCACTCAGCGCCGAAAATAAGACAGCTGCACTGGCCCTTGAGGCTCTATCCGAAGCCCTAGCGGCCGAAGAACTAACTGCGTTGTGCTCCACGGTGAACAGGGACAACGTGATACTCGATAAAAGATCCAAGTCCACCTCCTTTAAGTCGGCGGACGAAATAGTCAAATTCCAAGTCCATCCAACAGACCCTACAAAAACAGCTTCCATCGGGGCACAATTAAACCCTGATGTCGACGCCGCACTACGAGAGTTCCTACGCGAGAACTGGGACATTTTTGCCTGGCACCCTTCAGACATGCCAGGAATCCCACGCAGGCTGGGTGAACACAGCCTAAACATCCTAAAAGGATTCAAGCCAGTCAAGCAGGCTCTTCTACGTTTCTCCGAACCTAAATGACAAGCCACGGGAGAGGAACTAGCCAAGCTATTGGAGGCCGGATTCATCAGAGACATAAAACATCTAGACTGGCTAGCGAACCTGGTGATGGTACCAAAGAAGGACAAATCCTGGTGCTTGTGCGTCAATTTTAAGGACCTTAACAAGGCCTGCCCAAAGGATCCCTTCCCCCTCCCCCGCATTGATCAAATCATCGATGCTACCGCAGGACACGATTCATTGTGTTTCCTCGATGCATACTCCGGCTACCATCAAATCAAAATGGCAGAGCCAGACCAAGCCGCAACGGCATTCATCACACCATACGGCCCATTCTGCTTCAACACAATGCCCTTCGGGCTAAAAAATGCCGGTGCAACATATCAGCGCATGATTCAGACATGCCTGGCAAACCAGATCGGCAAAACTGTGGAGGCATCTGTGGATGACGTCGTCGTTAAAACCAAGCATGTCGAAACTCTAATAGACGACTTGAGGCTCACATTCGACAACCTCTGAACATATGACATCAAGCTCAATCCGGAAAAATGCGTTTTTGCCGTACCAGCAGGAAAGCTCCTGGGATTCATTGTCTCCAATAGAGGTATCGAAGCTAATCTGGCCAAAATTCGAGCGTTGTCACAGTTGGCTACCCCAACAGACCTCAAACAAATACAAAAATTAACTGATGCGTGGCGGCTCTAAGCCACTTTATCTCCCGCTTGGGAGAAAAGGCATTACCCCTTTATCGCCTCCTCCGGCGCACCGAACACTTCGAGTGGACGGACGCCGCCACGGCCGGACTCAACGAAATAAAGGCCATATTGGCAACAAACCCAGTCCTGGCCGCGCCAAACATTGGCGAACCAATGCTATTATACATTGCGGCAACTCATCAAGTAGTAAGCGCAGTGCTTGTCGTCGAGCGAGAAGTGGACGGACACAAATTTCCCCTTCAAAAGCCAGTTTACTACGTGTCCATTGTCCTTACTCCATGCAAATCACAGTACCCGCATTATCAAAAGATAGCGTACGCGGTATTCATGTCATCCCGGAAGCTGCGACACTACTTTCAAGAGTGTTCGATAATGGTAGCCTCGGAAGCACCACTTAACGATATTATAAACAACCGCAACGCGACGGGCCGGATTGCCAAATGGGCAATTGAGCTCCTCCCATTCAACATAACTTACAAGCCACGGCGAGCTATTAAATCGCAAGTTTTGGCTGACTTCGTCGCTGAATGGACGGAAGCCGAACTCCCTAAAGAGTATGGCACATATTCAAACTGGATCATGCACTTCGACGGCTCCAAAATGTTGGCTGGTCTGGGGGCTGGCGTCGTTTTGACATCCCCAACAGGAGACACCATTCAATACGTACTACAGATAATGTATACAGACTCCAACAACGC
The DNA here is from genome assembly GCF_018294505.1 of Triticum aestivum. Taxonomy (NCBI): domain Eukaryota; kingdom Viridiplantae; phylum Streptophyta; class Magnoliopsida; order Poales; family Poaceae; genus Triticum; species Triticum aestivum. The sequence continues at coordinate 225,284,638 of NC_057803.1, forward strand.
AGCCGAATATGAGGCCCTTCTACATGGTCTCCGGATGGCAGTATCCATGGGCATTCAACGCCTAAAGGTGCGCGGGGATTCAAACCTCGCGATATCCCAAATAAATGGAGACTTTGAAGCCAAGGATCCAAAAATGGCCGCTTATCACAATGTCATCCTAAAAATGTCAGCTCAGTTTGAGGGGCTCGAATTTCACCATGTGGCTCGGGAAAACAATCAGGCGGCGGATATCCTCGCCTGCATTGGCGCAAAACGCGACGCGGTCCCTCCCAACGTTTTTCTGGAAAGGCTTTTCAAGCCATCCGTAGCATGGGAAGGGGACACTGGTAACAACAGTCCGGACCCGGCCAAAATACCCGATACTGAACTATCTGACACAATCGGAGGCTCCGCCACCGAAATGACACAATCAGCCCACAAAATAATGGCCATTATTGCCCCGTGGACAGAACCATTCCTGGCCTACCTAATTAGACAGGAACTTCCGGAGGACCAAAATGAGGCACGCTGCATAGCGCGGCGATCCAAAGCCTACAGGGTCCACGAGGGAGAATAGTACGAAAAAAACACTACCGGAGTCCTTCAAAGGTGCATCTTCGAAGAGGAAGGGCGGAATCTTTTGGCAGAAATTCATGCCGGACTCGGCGGCCATCACGCCGAAGCCCGGGCTCTTGTAAGCAAGGCCTTTCGCATAGGATTTTATTGGCCAACGGCCCGGGTAGATGCACAGGACTTGGTCCAACACTGCACCGGTTGCCAGCTCTTTGCAAATCAAAGCCACATGCCACCCACCGCCCTCCAAACGATCCCCATTACATGGCCCTTCGCGGTCTGGGGGCTTGACATGGTCGGACCCCTTAAAGGGGGAACCCACAAGAAAAAATACTTATTGGTCATGGTGGATAAATTCACCAAATGGATAGAGGCTAAACTGGTAAAAACAGCCGAATCCGGACCGGTGATAGATTTCATATCCGGGGTTGTACACCATTACGACGTCCCCCACAACATCATCACAGATAATGGCACGAACTTCACGGCCGATGAGGTAAAACTCTGGTGCAGCAAAATGGGCATCAAGCTCGATTACACTTCAGTCTATCACCCACAAACCAACGGTCAAGTTGAACGAGCAAATGGTCTTATAATGAGCGGCGTTAAACCCTGATTAGTGCGCTCCCTAATGGAGTCCGATATGCACTAGGAGAGGAGCTTGACTCTGTACTCTGGGGACTGCGGACCACGCCGACTCATAGTACCGGATATACACCATTTTTATGGTGTACGGCGCAAAGGCAGTCCTGCCGTGTGACATAATTCATGACTCACCTCGAGTGCGCATGTACGAAGAAAGAGAAGCCAAGCTCGATCGGTAGGATGGTCTGGACACATTGGAGGAAGAGCGCAACATAGCCAAAGCCCGTTCCGCATTTTACCAGTAGCAGGCTCGCAGATACCAAAGCAGAGAAGTATGGGCCAAAATTTATAACGTTGGCGAACTAGTTCTACGGCTGCCGGATAAGAAAAAGAACAAGCTCGAGCCCAAATGGGAAGGTCCCTTCATTATCGACCAAGTTCTGGCCGGTGAAGCGTACCGACTACGGGATGCATCGACCAGTCGACTCGAGCCGAACCCATGGAACACAGCCAGGCTCCGAAGATTCTACGCTTAGCTCCAGACTTTATGTTAGTCCCCTCCCTTCGTCCATTTTCTGCATATGCATCATCTGTCTTGTTTCCCTTTCTTTCTTTTTATTTCCGCAGGCCTTCAAGGATCACCTTGTGCCTCACTCATACATCATAGATGCGCTAGCCGCACTCTTCATACCTGGGGGCTTCTCTCACAGAAGCTTAAATTATTTACCTGGGCCCAACGCCCAACACATGTGTTATACTTCCGCATGTACCTTTTTTCACCATTATATGCATCGATATGACTTAAGTTTTGGCCAAGCTGGGTTGCCTGGCTCTTGTATTTATGCCCTACGTTCCCGTTAATTCAGCTAGGGCATAAGGGGAGCACCTCTGCGATTGTTACCGCCGGGTCAGCCGGACGTGTACCTCAGACTGGGTGAAGCCGAAAGCTAGCGTTCTTAAGAGAATATTCAGTCGGTGAACAAAAGATGACTTTTATTTATTATCCATATCTGCCCCCAGACGTTGTCACTGCACTTCCTGTCGCAGTCCGGACATGCACTTTAGGGCATGCCTACCCAGGGAAAGGAACCCTTAACAGAACTATTCTCTCTGGAAGATGTTTCTTACTACCCATGTAATATAACATAACTAGTTGGGCACTTGTCTGATAAAGCACTAATGACCCCTACGCCTAGTCTCCACGCATGCCCCGGTTCTTATATAACCGAGAGGGTATTCGGATACACTCCGGACTGTCGGGTCCCGAGGTTGAAGCGAAAAGGTCCGCCACGACAAACGATCTACAATTCGGCTAGAAGACATCATATATGTCACTTTAAAATTACAGTCAATTTGACTGGCTGAATTCCTCTTCAATGCCCTCCAGTAGGCTATCTAGTCTACAGTCCTGTTGGGAATACTTTGCGGCCAATTCTACTTGGCCGTACACTAAATTCACAGGGATCTCCTTGCCATCAGGCCCCACAGGCCCGACTTCGGCCATGTGGTTCGGGTCAGCCTTCGTGTACCGTGTCTTCACCATTGCCCAAGCTTCCCTGGCGCCCTAACGGCAGGCCAGTATCTTCCATAATCGGAAACGCCGCCGTGCTCCCTTCAGCTTTTTTGCAAGCTCTCCAAGGCCTTCGGGCATGGAGACGGACGGCCACAAGGCCTGGGCAACGCCTTGCATCACCTGCCGAACTCGTTCGTGCAACTGTGTGAGCTCGGGAAGAAGATCACCCGTTGAACTAGGCATCTCCTCGGTAGGACGACCTGTCAGCATACCTACAGACATAACTCTGTCAGCCAGCTTCCTCGCCGAACTCTTTTTCAAAGTTGGTTCAAGCACTTACTAAATATGCCGCGTCGAAGCCGCCAATTCTCCTTAACGGATTCTGACAGTTGGGCACGAACATCTTTTAGTTCCACGCCCAGCTTGGTGTTGGCATCTTGGAGATCATTCTTCTCCTGCCTCACCCTTGTAAGCATGCTCTCACCGGCCTTCAGCTGGCGTATGAGCTGTTGCTTATCCGGATTCACTCCAGCGTCATCTGCAATTTTATTGTCAGTTCTGCATATAAAGCCGCAGTCTAATATGATACTTATCATTTGACGGATACGATACTAGAGGGGGTCTCTTTGGGCTCCCCTACTACGGCCATTGCGGCCTAGAGTTGGGCTTTGCACTCTTCCAGCTCCTGGGACAGTTGAGTATTCTTTTCTGTAAGAACCTACATAACAAATGATCCTTAAATCAGTTATCCTAACTGTTTCAAGTCTCAGGGGCTACTGATATATATAATCATCAAATTTTCTCACCCGTATGTCTTTTACATACTGCTCCATGGCTCTGGCTAGACCATTTTGAGCGGCACGGAGGTGCGCGTCTCCCGAGTTGAAGGCATTCAATGCCTCTTGGGAGAAACAAGCGTCACAAAGAACAGTCCGGCGATGCCTGTGGTTCATGGAACTTTCCACCTCAGAATGGGTGGCGGACAGTCTATCCGTATCCTCTGTCGGAGGAGCACCCGGCGCAGGCCTTGTACTCGTCCCCACCTATGAGTCCGGCCTTGGAGCCTGGCTTGTGGAGGCCCGATTGGTAGCCTCTCCGGGCATAGTCCGGCGAGCGCTCTTTTTCCTGAAAAGAAGGCATGGGCGTTAATATGCCTCTGTAACTAATGTCTTGCAATAAAGACGGTGCGCCGTACCACTGCGCTAGTGCCTCAATCCGGACAGTGGATCTTTTTAGCCTGCCTGGCCTAGCGGCCCCTTGTTGGCAAGTTGCCACAGGCTCGGCCTTCTGCCCCGAGGACCTCCCCTGCATGACACGGCTGTTATACGGCAATAAAAAAGGGAGAGAGCACAAGGACGGATCCCTTTTGAAGTGTTGGGATTTCGGTCTAAGTCACCCGCGAGGCTGGAACTAGCCCAGGGTAATCGGCCGTAATGGCCACCAAGGTATTGTCATTACTCCCTTGGTAAAAAACCTCGCCGATCAGCTCCCCGGATATGTCCGGATCCTCCTGGGAGGCCGGGTCAAGGGACCGTCCAGGGTCCTCGGGCTGTGGAGGAGGGCTGTTTATCTCCTTTACTGCCTGGCGCAGCTCCTGTGATGAAATTGCCAGAATGAATACTTAAACTACGGGAAAACAAAATGGATGGGCGAGAAAAAGTCTCCGCTTACCCAACTCGGAGTATTGTACATAGAGAATCCGCCCTGCAGGTTGACACGGAGGAATTCCTCCTCTTCTCACTTGTACAAAGTGGACAAGATCTTTGTTAGATCAGCAGCCGATCCCGGCCCTTTGCGGCCGTGGCGGGTGGCGTCATCCTCCCCGTTGAAATCCCACATGGGGTGGCCTCTGTACTGGAGCGGCTGCACCCCCCGCATAATGCATATAGCCATGACCTCGATCATGGTTAATCCAGATCGAGCTAAAGAGCTTATCCGACTCATCAGATAAAGAATGTCCCGGTCGTCTTCCTCCAGGGGACTCCATGGACGCCAGCTCCGGCGCTTCTTCAAAGGGGCGTTGTCCAACTCAGGAAGGCCGATCTGAATAGGGTCCAGAAGGGGGACATCTTCTATATAAAACCATTCTGAAGGCCAGTCTTCGGACGTCTTCTTCGGGGTCCCGGATAGATATCCGGTCCCAGCAATACGCCACACTTCGGCTCCGCCCACTTGATATATTGATCCCTTCTTAGAACGGGGCACAATGCAGAACAACTTCTTCCACAGAGCGAAATGAGCCTCACATCCCAAAAATATCTCACAAAGGGCTACGAATCCCGCGATATGCAGCAGGGAGGCAGTCATAAGGTTGTGCAGCTGGAGGCCGTAAAACTCCAGAAGCCCCCGGAGAAACGGATGAATTGGGAATCCGAGCCCTCTTACCAGATAAGGGACAAGGCATACCTGCTCTCCCTTGGAGGGATTGGGACGGCTCTCTGCTTGCTCTCCTCCATTATAGGTGGCAAGCCCGGCTCGAACCGGGACCAGGTACGCTGGGGGAAGAAATCCCTTGGACTGAAGGATCACCAATTTGCTATGCGGGATGGAACATCTCTCCCAATCTCCAGGCTTAGAACTAGGGGTGCGAGAGGAGGAGCTGCGTCGACCGGCCATGGTGGAATGGATCTCTGTCGGGTACGCTCCGATGAAGACTCGACAAGGGAGGATGATGTGATTTGGATCTAAATCCTCGTCTTTTTAAATAGGCGGCTCATTTACAAAGCTAGGGGGGTAAATGTGAAAACACCCTGGCTCTTCACATTGGCTCGACACGTAGTGGCCATTATTGGGCATAGAAGCCAAGGAGTACAAACCGTCACAAGGAACCGGACATTATTTCGACAAGTACACCGAATTTGGAGAAGGAACCCGCCTTGCAATGCCGAAGACAACTGCGCGCCGGACTCATCGTCATTGAAGCCTGGTTCAGGGGCTACTGAGGGAGTCCTGCATTAGGGGGTCTCCGGACAGCCGGACTATCTCCATTGGCCGGACTGTTAGACTATGAAGATACAAGATTGAAGACTTCGTCTGGTTTCTGGATGGGACTCTACTTGACGTGGAAGGCAAGCTAGGCAATACGTATATGGATATCTCCTCCTTTGTAACCGACCTTGTGTAACCCTAACCCTCTCCGGTGTCTATATAAACCGAAGGGTTTTAGTCCGTAGGACAACAATCACAACATACAATCATACCATAGGCTAGCTTCTAGGGTTTAGCCTCTCTGATCTCGTGGTAGATCTACTCTTGTAACACCCATATCTTCAATATTAATCAAGCAGGATGTAGGGTTTTACCTCCATCAAGAGGGCCTGCACCTGGATAAAACTTCATGTCCCTTGCCTCCTGCTACCATCCGGCCTAGACGCACAGTTCAGGACCCCCTACCCGAGATCTGCCGGTTTTGACACCGACAATGACTCTGCACCCACCTACTGCTTCATGGCACGTGGTGCCAAGGTAAACTCACGCGATGCTTACTATCAAACATCAAGTGAAGATGACTCTGAATGTAAATCTAAACCTAGCTACAGAACACTTGATAAAATTGCAACTGAACAGCAGAATGCCATGGAACATATTCAAAGACTGTTAGACAAAAGCGATGACCTGTTGGACGTGGAAATGACCCGATCTCAGTCCTTAATTGAAGACATTAAAAATCTTCATGTTAAGTACGAGGAACTTGAAAGTCGTCATGAAACGCTCTCAACAACTCATGAAAAGCTTTTCTACGGTTATCTTCAAAGGAAGCAAGAACTTGTGAACTTGAGAGCGACTCATGAAGATCTTTAAAAAGAGAACGAGTCACTCCGCGCTCAACATATCATTTCCGCTTGGGAAGGATTGGAACCACCATGCCTAAAATGCCTTGAGCGTGATAACGTTACATCTGTTGCTGGATGTTCTACTGCTACTACTGTTGCAATATCTTCAACTGCTGATGTGGTAACTAACCTCTCTACTGAGGATACCACTACTATTGCTGATGAGAATGCTAGGTTGAAGACATTGTTTGAGACAGGAATGTACAAAAGTCTCAAAGGGCATCAGACACTATGTGATGTCCTCAAGAAACAGATTCTGAACCGAAACCCTAGGAAAGAGGGTGTTGGGTTTGAGAGGAAAATAAACGTTGATGGTTCTTACTGGAAGCCTAAGCAGTACCCCAAAACCACATGGGTTGCTGCAAAGGGACCTTCAATGGATCCATCTACCTTATCTGGCTTCACTTGTGCTAACCCGATTATCATTGATGAATCCTTTGATGCAAACTATAAACTATTTTAGAATCAGAATGGTGAAGTGTTGTCATCATGACACCACCTAGGAAGAAGACAAACCGCAGACCAAAGGCTTCATATGGTCCAAAGGCTTCATACAAACAAAGGACTCACCAGAGTCACCCTAACACTAATTTTTTGCAGGGAAATCATACTCAGGCCTATGAATATGAGCGTGTTTCATCAAAACGCCATGTTCATAAGACCAAGAACTATTTTGCCTATTCTTATGAGTATTATTCACCTCCTGCGAGACTATTTGCTAGGGCTCAAAAGCCAAAGTATTCAGATGCTGCACTTAGACTCATTGCTTTGAAGCCACCCCTGAAAATGTGGGTGGTTAAGAAAACTTAACTCTCCTTTGCAGGGAAGGGTCTCCAGCTGGAAATCAAAGGCGTCAGATGCTATTGCTGGGGACCAAAAACATCGTGTGGGGCACAAGATAAAATGCCCAAATGGTCTTACTATGTATTTTGTTCTTGAATCGCTTGCCAATCATCCTATCAGTCCTAACCTGGATCTGAGTTTTCATAATCCACTTTCTCGTCAAATGTTTATGCTTCACAATACCCTTGGTGAAGCCTATCCCCCTAACTGCACTGTAGGGTATGACACCAAATGCTTCAGAATGGATTATTGACAGTGGATGCACTAACCACATGACTAGTGATCAAAGTCTTCTCATGGACTCAACCTTACGTCCATCTGACAAGAGTCACATCACATTTGCTAACACTGGTAAAAGCAAGGTATTGGGTCTAGGTAGAGTTGCAATCTCAAAGGATCAACACATGGATAAAGTGATGCTTGTTGAATCCCTTGGTTTCAACTTAATGTCTGTCTCAATGCTTTGTGACTTGAACATGATTGTGATATTTGGAAAATATCGTTGCCTTGTTCTAATGGAATCTGACAAGTCTCTAGTCTTTGAAGGATACCGAAAAGATGATCCGTACATGGTAGATTTCTCAGCAGGACCACAGTTGGCTGTATGTCTTCTAGCAAAAGCTTTAGAGTGCTGGCTCTGGCATCAGAGGCTAGGGCATGCTGGCATGAGGAACTTGTACACTCTCGCGAAGAAGAAGCATGTCGTAGGCATCGAGGGCGTCAAGTCCAAAGAGGATCATCTGTATGGTGCATGCAAAGTTGGGAAGATGACTAGGCCAAGCATCCCTCGAAGACAATCATGATGAGACGAACAATGGGTAAATGGCACGAAACTTGACATGCGGTCTACCGGTGGTGTACCAAGGCTGCTTGGCAAATCTCGGTCCATTCCGAGAACGTTTAACACCCGCTCACGAAAAGAGACAAAAGGGGGCGCCGGAGGACATAGGAGTGTCGGAATGCAAAACGGACAACGGGGAAAATGCTCGGATGCATGAGACGAACACATATGCAAATGAGATGCACATGATGACATGATATGAAATGCATGACATGGACAAAACGCAAAATGAATAAAAAACCCAACCATGAGGAAATCTCATAGCTTAGAGCCAAAAATGGCAAGAGTGGGAGTACAAATATGGTAAGTTACATCCGGGGCATTACAACACTCCACCACTACGAAAGGATCTCGTCCCGAGATCTAGGACTGAATGAACTCCAGATATTCAGAACGGAGGTGGCCTCGCGTTCCCAGGTGGCTTCTCGGTCGAAATGATGTGACCACTTCACTTTCAGGAATTTGATAGACTTGTTGTGAGTCTTGCGCTTAGTTTCTTCAAGAATAGCAACGGGATGCTCATGATAAGACAGGTCTTCTTGGAGATCAATCTCTTTGAAGTTGATGGTGCGGTCAGGAGTCTTGAAGCACTTGCAAAGCTGTGACACGTGAAACACGTCGTGCACATTTGCAAAGTTGGACGGAAGCTCAAGTTGATAGGCGAGGTCACCTCTTTTGCCAATGATCTTGAAAGGACCCACGTATCTAGGGGCAAGCTTCCCTTTGATACCGAAGCGACGAGTGACTTTCATTGGAGAGCCGCGGAGGTAGACATGGTCTCCGATCTCGAAAGCCAAGTCATGATGCTTGCTATCGTAGTAACTCTTCTGGCGCGATTGCGCGGCTTTGAGATTTTCATGGATGACTTTGCACATTTCTTCAGCTTCTGTGATTAAGTCATTGCCAAGAAGTTGGCGTTCACCAGTCTCTGACCAATTAAGAGGAGTACAACACTTTCTGCCATATAGAATCTTGAATGGGGCCTTGCCCGAACTCGCTTGGAAGCTGTTGTTGTAGGAGAACTCAGCATATGGAAGACAATATTCCCATTTCATACCGAAATAAATGACACAAGCCCTGAGCATATCTTCAAGAATTTGATTGACTCGCTCGACTTGTCCACTAGTTTGTGGATGGAAGGCTGTGCTGAAGCGAATGTTGGTGCCCATGGCCTTCTGGAAGGAGTCCCAGAACTTAGAAGTAAAGATGCTTCCATGATCTGAAGATATAAATTGCAGAATGCCGTGCAAGGAGACAATCTTGGAGGTGTATAGCTCTGCCAACTGAGTTGTTGTGATAGATTCTTTGATAGGAAGATAATGAGCCACTTTTGTAAGCTTGTCGATGACAACAAAGATAACATCATTTCCACGTTTGGACTTGGGAAAACCAGTCATGAAGTCCATCTCAATATGGTCAAACTTCCATTCTGGAATGGCAAGAGGTTGGAGGAGACCAGCTGGCCGTTGGTGTTCTGCTTTCACTCTTCTGCAGACATCACATTCATTCACGAACTGAGCAACTTCTCGCTTCATTCGAGTCCACAAATACGACTGCTTGAGGTCATGGTACATCTTCGTACTTCTAGGATGAATGGATAGAAGGGAATTGTGAGCCTCGTTCATAATGACTTTACGTAGATCACCCTTAGGAACAACAATTCGATCCTCGAAGAATAGAGTATCTTTGTCATCAAGGCGATAGCACTTGTACTTGGGTTGGCTCTTGGCAATCCCATTCTTCACCTTCTTCACCATGGCATCAAGATGTTGTGCCTCATGAATTTGATCTTCCAAAGTAGGAGAGACTTGGAGGTTGGCAAGAAAGCCTTGAGGAACAACTTGGAGATTCGGCTTGCAGAAAGCTTCACAAAGGTCCGGTTGGAAGGGCTTGAGAATTAAGTTGTTGCAGTAAGCCTTCCTGCTCAAAGCGTCTGCAATGACATTGGCCTTGCCTGGAGTATATTCAATACTGGGATTATACTCTTGAATCATTTCGACCCAATGAGTCTGCCTGAGGTTGAGGTTGGGCTGAGTGAAGATGTACATGAGGCTCTTATGATCAGTGAAGATGTCCACTTTCCTTCCCAACAAGAGATGTCTCCAAGTTCAAAGAGCATGTACAACTGCCGCCAACTCGAGGTCGTGAGTGGGGTAGTTATTTTCGTTGGGCTTCAACTAACGAGAGGTATAGGCCACAACTTTCTTCTCTTGCATTAACACAACACCGAGACCTTGCAGGGAAGCATCACAGAAAACTTCGAATGGTTTGGATTCATCAGGAGGAGTCAAAACAGGAGCTGTGACTAACTTCTCTTTGAGGGTGTTGAAAGCGATGTCACATTCAGGCATCCAGACATACTTCACATGCCTTTGGAGGAGGTTGGAAAGAGGCTTCGTGATCTTAGAAAAATTCTCAACGAATCTTTGACAATAGCTTGCAAGCCCAAGAAAGCTGCGGAGCTGCTTGGCATTTTGAGGCGATTCCCAATTCACAATTGCAGACACCTTCTCAGGATTAACAGCAATGCCCTTGGCTGAGATGATATGGCCAAGGTAGAGAACCTCATTGAGCCAAAACTCACACTTTGAAAACTTCGCATAGAATTGATGTTCTTTGAGTTTGTCGAATACCAATCTCAAATGCTTGGCATGATCCTCCTTGTTCTTGGAAAAGATCAAAATATCATCGAGATACACCAAGACAAAATCATTTGTATAAGGGTTGAAGACGAAGTTCATCATGCGAGAGAACATTGGAGGAGCATTGACAAGGCCGAAAGACATGACAGTATATTCATAAGAACCATAGCTTGTTCTGAATGCTGTCTTGGGGATATCTTGTTCACGAATGCGAATCTGATGATAGCCCATATGGAGGTCAAGCTTGGAGAATACTTGAGCACCTTTAAGTTGCTCGAAAAGCTCATTGATGTTGGGAAGTGGATACTTGTTCTTTATTGTCTTCTTGTTCAATGGGCGGTAGTTGACACAAAGTCGGTCCGTGCCATCCTTCTTCTTAACAAAAATAACACCACAACCCCATGGAGAAGAACTCGGTCGGATCAGACCCATACGCTCTTGTTCATCGAGTTGTTTCTTCAATTCCTTCAACTCTTCTGGTCCAAGCTTGTAAGGATGTTTGTAAACAGGTTCCGTACCAGGCTCAAGATCGATGACAATTCAAATGGCTGGTGAGGAGGCATTCCTAGAAGCTCTTCTGAAAAGACATCTTGATATTCACAAACGACTGGAATCTGAGAGATGACATTCAACTCACCCTTGTCATTTAGAGAAAACAGTCAAATGGTATCATCACGAGCGGCATAGATGATCACATCCTCAGACGATTGTGTCAATTGAATCTGCCTGGCAGCAGAATCAAGCTGAGCATTGTGCTTAGAAAGCTAGTCCATGCCGAGAATTAGATCAATATCTGAGTCGCCAAGAACAATTGGAGAAGACAGAAACTTATAGTCACCCATCTTGATAGAAACATCCGGAACCATGGAGTTAGCGTTCATGCGTTTACCCGGTGAGACAACTGCTAACGGACTAGGAAAAACTTGGAAAGACAACTCATGCTTTGATGCAAATGGTCTTGAGATGAAACTGAGTGATGCACCAGTGTCAAAAAGAACTTTTGCAGGAATATCATTAACATGAAGATTACCCATGATCACTTCTGAAGAGTCCTCTGCCTGAGATGTTTTCATCATGTTGACCTTTGCAAACTTGGAATTATGCTTGACCACTGCATTGCTGGCAGATCTCACAGGAGGAGGAGGCGGAAGACGCCTTTGGTTGAAGCATTTGTTTGCATAGTGCCCTTTCTGCTGACACTTGTTGCAAGTAACTTCTGAGAGTGGACGGTGATAAGGAGCACTTGACCTTGGAGCATGAGACTGTGCTTTGTTCTGATAGCCTAGGTTGGGTGGGTGGGAAGATTCATTGCCACCTTTACTCTTCTGCTGGTAAGGCTGATGGAACGGAGGAGGAGGAGGCAACCAGAATTTCTGTTGCTTAGCTTCCACTTGAGTTGAAGAAGATGATTGAGTTGCATCCCTGACTCTCTTCTTAGAAGCATCGCACTTGATCTGAGCGGCCTCTTGCTTTAGTTCCATGTTGTAGAATTCATCATACTTGGTCGGCTCAAAAAGCACGAGAGCTAATTGCATATCTTCTCTGAGGCCACCTCTAAATTGATAAATCATGCTCTTCTCATCAGGGACATCTTGTTTGGTGAAGCGAGCGAGCCTCTGAAACAGGATGTTGTATTGGTAAACAGACATGTTGCCTTGCTTGAGTTTGCGGAACTCCTCGCGTTTACTCTCAGCAACACTTTGTGGAATGTCGTGAGCTTTGAAGTCTCGGCGGAAATCATCCCAGGTAATCACACGACCTCCTCTGGAATCTCTGTATTGTTGATACCACTCATCAGCTTGGTCTTTGAGTTGGAACGAAGCAAACTTGACAAAGTCCTCAGGCCTGACATTGCTACACTCAAAATGTTTGCAGATATCCACGAGCCAGTCATCGGCATCTGTGGCCTCGACACAGTTGCTGAAAGACTTGGGCTGGTTTGCGAGGAACTGATTGAGAGTAGGGAATTGAGGCTGGTTGTTGCCTTGGCCTTGATTTCCTTGGTTGCGCTCTTGCAAGAGTTGCAAAAGCATCTGCATGTTGGTGTTGGTGGCGGCCATGACAGCTTGCCATGCCTCCGGAGGTGGAGGTGGTGGTGGAGGTTCCGGATTCTGACGCGTTGGAGGAGCCATCTTGAAGAGGGTGACATCCGTTAGCATCTTGACAGACATATATTCAAGCTGAATCAATGGATCGAAATTGCAACATATAGCCTTAACATTCGAACAAGAATGAACGAACGAATTCCAAAGTAAATGATCACACTTCCATAAGTTAAGAAGCCACTTAGATAAAGGTAGATGAATAAAGCAACAAGGAACGGATATGAACAAATAATTGGTAAGGATTACCCAATCACAAACAAAATATTTGCGGGAAGAAATACTAGATCTACTTGAATTCCCACCTATAAAACTCTCGAAACTTTCTGGTTATGCAATCAGGTATTGGGGATACAGGGGAAGCAAAATATCTCACCCAAAACTAGCAAATTCTACATCCAGCTGTATCCATCCTTCAACACATAACCAAGAAACCTTCGGAAATCATATAGCTCAACCTTCGAAAAGCATCCGTTATACAAGTTATGGCAATACTCTCGAGCTCCCGCCCCAGTACTTGGTGGCGTCGAGGTTATCTCACCAGCAACTGCATAAAGGAGATTTTTGATGTCGGTGAACTCAGGTATTCCACAACTGCAACTATAAAATTGTGACGACAACACCTCGGACTCAACACCTCGGGACACTGCCACAACCCCTAAATGTCAGGAGGCACCAAGAACAATGTTGTCATCACAAAACCATCGAAACAATTCCAAGATACCCGCGTGATCCCAAAAAAAAATTAGTGAAATTTGAGAAGAGATGAGTCAAAACTCTACGTCAGGAGGCCTCACCAGAGCGATGAAGGGACTGAGGAGTAAAAAGAATCCTACTCTCCGATATATATATAATCCTATAAGACTCAAAACATTTTTCTAGACTCAACAACGTCAGCGATTCGATCAAGCAGGGGGCTCCTAAGTCGGGGAAGGCTCTAATTACCAACTTGTAACACCCATGATGCGGCTATATCTCCCATGTGTCGGAGCATGACTTAGAGGCATAGCCGCATAGTAGGCATCTCGCAAGAGGGGTAATCTTTACACATCCCATGTACTGAGTAAGAAAGGGATAAAGAGTTGGCTTACACTCGCCACTTCACACAATACATAAATACATCATTACATCATCCAGAATACAATCAAGGTCCGACTACGGAACCAAATAAAGAAAGACAACGCCAAATGCTAGAACTCCGATCGCCCCAACTGGGATCCTCTACTGATCGTCCGGAAAAGACACATAGTAACGTCCCGAATCCTCGTCGAACTCCCACTTGAGTTCGGTAGCGTCCCCTACACTGGCATCATCGGCACCTGCATCTGTTTGGAATTATCTGTGAGTCACGGGGACTCAGCAATCCCGCACCCTCGCGATCAAGACTATTTAAGCTTAAGGGTAGGAATGGGTAGTAAGGTGGAGCTGCAGCAAGCACTAGCATATATGGTGGCTAACTTATGCAAAAGAGAGCGAGAAGAGAAGCAAAGGACGGTCGAGAAGCTAAATAGTGATCAAGAAGTGATCCTGAAACTACCTACGTTCAAGCATAACACGAGACCGTGTTCTCTTCCCGGACTCCGCCGAAAAGAGACCATGACGGTTACACACGCGGTTGATTCATTTTAATTAAGTTAAGTGTCAAGTTTTCTACAACCGGATATTAACAAATTCCCGTCTGCCCATAACCGCGGGCATGACTTTCGAAAGTTCAAAACCCTGCAGGGGTGTCCCAACTTAGCCCATCACAAGCTCTCACGGTCAACAAAGGATATTCCTTCTCTCGGGAAGACCCGATCAGACTCGGAATCCCGGTTACAAGACATTTCGACAATGGTAAAACAAGACCAGCAAGACCACCCGTTGTGCCGACAAATCCTGATAGGAGCTGTACATATCTCGTCCTCAGGGCACACCGGATAAGCTAAGCATACAGGAACCAACATAACCCAAGTTGCCAAGGGACGGTTCCGCATGATGCTCTAGTTTGGACAAACACTCAGAGGAGCACTGGCCCGGGGGTTTAAAATAAAGATGACCCTTGAGTCAGCAGAACCCAAGGGAAAAAGGCTTACGTGGCAAATGGTAAAACCAAGGTTGGGCCTTGCTGGAGGAGTTTTATTCAAGGCGAACTGTCAAGGGGTTCCCATTATAACCCAACCGCGTAAGGAACACAAAATCAAGGAACATAACACCGGTATGACGGAAACTAGGGCGGCAAGAGTGGAACAAAACACCAGGGATAAGGCCGAGCCTTCCACCCTTTACCAAGTATATAGATGCATTAAAGTAAACAAGATATAATAATGATATCCCAAGAATATCCATGGTCCAACAAGGAACAAACTCCATCTTCACCTACAACTAGCAACTCTATAAGAGAGGCTGAGCAAAGCGGTAACATAACCAAACAACAGTTTGCTAGGAAAAGGTGGGTTAGAGGCTTGACATGGCAATATGGGAGGCATGATATAGCAAGTGGTAGGTATCGCGGCACAGCAATAGAGCGAACAACTAGCAAGCGAAGATATAGGTGATTTCGACGGTATGGTCATCTTGCATGCAAAGTTCTCCGAGTTGACGAAAACTTGATCCTCGTAAGCGTACTCAACGGGTTCCTCGATCACGTACTCATCTCCCGGATCTACCCAAGGCAAGCACACAAGCAGAAGACCAACAATCAACCACGGTGCAATGCTCAAGCAACATGATGCAAAACATGGCATGATATGCGGGATGTCATATGCAATGCATATGCGTGATTCAGAAAGAAAATATTGAACCAGGCCTCAACTTGGCAAACCAAGTGTGCCGCTAGAAAGATGAGTTGATTTCGGTCGAAATCGATATAAAGATCACCAGAATCGGATGCACGGTTTGCAAATGGCAAGCAAAACAAGAATGACACAATTCTGCGATTAACAGCATGATGTCATGTAGAATGCAACAAGAAACTAAGCTACTGCGCTCCAACTCAGCAAAAAAACACATGGTAGTGATCTACTCAAGATGCTTGACAAAAGATGAACACTGAGCTACGGCTAAATCACACAAGAGAAGGTTCAAACAAGCATGGAAAAAGTGCAAAAGATATCAGCACCACAGACTTGGTGAAAATACTAACATGCCAGGAATTAACATCAGGAAGCAATGTTTAGAGCAAGCAAACAACATGCTACAGGATCAGATCATAGCAATACAAGGCATGGCATGAATCTAATCAAAGCATAGCACAAAAGTCCCTTACTGACCATAAGCCAAAAAGGATCAGAAGATATGATGGCACCCATGTAAACATAGCAAGTTTCGTTAACAGATTCAAACTTAGCAGAAAACTGAGCATGGCATAAACAGATTTATGAAGGCATGTTTGCGAGCTTGATTCACTCAACACAAGGCACTGCATGACAAGATAAGCATAGCATCAGCAAGAAGACATGTTCAAGAAGCTAACCAAGGCAAGAAAAAGTTCATATCATGCATGGATCAACTACAACAACCTTGGCAAAATTGATTAACACGTAAACAATCTGCCAGGAACATTTCATAGCAAAAGTAGAGCAAGATTAAGTCATGCTAGGTTACTCCATAAATGCAAACAGGGGCACGGATGGATAGAGCATAACCATAAGTCAAAATCATCCTTACTGAAGATACTCAAACAAAGCATGGATCTCACTATAGCAACATGGATACATGGCATAAAAATAACAACAGGGAAATGACTTGGTGAAATCCTAAGTCCCTGAAATCAGCAATTTCACGAGGGCTGCTTTGCATGCTTGTGCTAGTCACCACAAAGATCACAAAAATACATGGCATACACCCTTGTAAAGATGGCATGGCATAGCCCAAAACACATGTAGAGCTCATGCCCATATGCAGCACACAACAAATGTAGCAAAAATGACAAATCCTCATACACTGCTAAGAATCAGCATCTAACATTTTATAGCACCCTTGCATCAGAGATTTGGGCATCAAGATGGACTCAAACAAGCATGCTATAATGAAATGAAATGAATAGCACATCATGATGAATATTTTGATATATAGCATGCATAAAACGGAGCAACACACATGAAGTTATGGTGTGATGAACAGGGCATGAAAATAATGCAGAGATGAAGACTTAGAGAAAAACACCTCGCGCGAGAAATGGATCTAGGGTTTATCGCGGCACATTCTTCGAGGACCACCGGAGTTCGTTGACGCGGTGGCCGGATCTTCGCTGGAGACGGAGCGGGGAGGCGGCCGGAGTGCTGGGAAGGCCGGATCCGGGCGGCGCGGTGGCGGAGCTCGCCGGAGGAAGGCTGGCGAAGGAGCAGCGGAGCTGCGGGCAGCGGCTGGCGCGGGCGCGTGCTCTGGGAGGCGGCGGCGTGCTCCGGGAGCGGACGGCGGCGGTGACGAGCCGCGGGAGCGGGCGGTGGCGTGCGGGCCCGGCGAGGCCCGGCGAGGCCCCAGGGCGGGCTGGATCTAGGCCCCAGGCGGCGGCAGCGATGTGGGCGCGGCGGCGCCACGTGTCAGCGTCGGACTGGGCGAGCGGCAGCGGCGGACATGTCCGTCGGTGGAGGAGAAGGTGTCCGGCGGCGCGAGGGGGATTTCTAGGGTTTTGTCTACTCGGTAAAGTGGAGGGGATCACATATTTATACGTAGAAGGAGGTGGGAGCGTCCAAATGAGGTGTAGTTTTCAGCCACGCGATCGTGATCCGACGACGGAGGACAAGGGATAGGTTTGGATGGGTTATTGGGCCACTTTGGAGGGCTGTTGGGCTGCAACACACACGAGGCCTTTATGGTTCCCTGGTTAACCGTTGGATTATCAAACGGACTCCAAATGGCACGAAACTTGACAGGCGGTCTACCGGTGGTGTACCAAGGCCTCTTGGCAAATCTCGGTCCATTCCAAGTACGTTTAACACCCTCTCACGAAAAGAGACAAGAGGGGGCGCCGGAGGACATAGGAGTGTCGGATTGCAAAACGGACAACAGGGAAAATGCTCGTATGCATGAGACGAACACGTATGCAAATGAGATGCACAGGATGACATGATATGAAATGCATGACCTGGACAAAATGCAAAACGAAGACAAAACCCAACCACGAGGAAATCTCATAACTTAGAGCCGAAAATGGCAAGAGTCGGAGTACAAATATGGTAAGTTACATCCTGGGCGTTACAGTGCCCGAGCGCCTCCCTCGTGATGTTGGCGAGGTCTAAGGCCCTCCAGAAGAGAGCCCCCGAGACCTGCCCGAGGAGGGCGCCAGGCGTGCCTTCCTATGCGACAGAGGGAGACGCCCCAGGTGCGGGCGCTGATCCTAACGAGGTGTCACTTGCGGTGCTGCGCTCCTGAGGTCCGACGCGGAGTTGCTGCTTCTTCTTCTTGGGGAGGACCTCAGGAGGGTACCGATCTGCATTGTTGCTGGGGTCTTCGATTGACGCTGCTTGTAAGGCACGCTCGAGGGAGCACACCGCATCTCTTTCTGCGCAGGGGACTGTGATGATCCTGCCGCTTCCTGGCATCTTGAGGACGTTGTAGCTGTGGTGTGTCACGACCATGAACTTGGCCAGGGCCGGATACCTGAGGATGACATTGTATGGCAGAGGGATGTGGGCGATGTCGAAGTCGATGAGCTCGGTGCGGTAGTTGTTGCGCTGTCTGAAGGTGACTGGGAGGCGGACCTTACCGATCGACATGGTGGAGCTGCCGGTCACTCCTGGGAAAGGCTTGGTGGGCTGAAGTTGATCATATGGCACTTGGAGGTTGTCGAACGTGTCAACGGACATGACGTTGAGCCTTCCGCCACCATCGATGAGAGTCTTGGTAACTTGCACGTTGCTAATGACTGGTGAACAGAGCATCGGGAGGACGCCGGCGGTAGCCGCGCACTTGAGCTGATCTACCGAGGTGAACGTGATGGCGCACTGGGACCATCTTAGTGGGCGCGTGGCTTCGAGCTTGGTGAGAACTGCATTCACTTCACGAGAAAACTGTTTGAAGATACGCTGTGAGGCTGGGGCTTGAGCTCCGCCCAAGATGCAGGCGATGGCACGCGGCTCCTGGAAGCCCCCGAGCCCCCTCGTCCTCATGGTGGTCGTCATTCCTTCTTGGTGGTGGCGGTAGTGGAGGCAGACCGGCGTTGCCCTGAGGACGATCCTCGCGAGGCTGATCCCTCTAGGAGCCCTCGCGAGGCTGACCCTGCCAGTGGTCCTCACGAGGCCGGTCGCGCCACTCCTAGCGCGAGCCACGGTCATCCCAGCGTCCGCCACCATGTCCTCCTCCTCGGCCGTAGCCCCGGTCGTTGCGCTCGGGGCGTTGACCGAAGCGTCCTACTCGAATGGCTTTGAGCTCTTGACAGTCGCTAGTGTTGTGGCTATGCAGGTTATGGAAGGCGCAGAACGATCGGCTGCTCTTGGATGACTGGGCAGGTCCCTGCCGCGCTTTGTGTCCGGCTCCTCCGCGAGCATGGATGCTCCCTTGTGCTTCACATCTTTGGCATTGGCTTTCTTCTCCTCCGGGTCCGCAACTGGGAGCTCGAGGAGGGAGAGGTGCCCCTCCTCAGCTCTTGCGCACTTGGTCGCCAGGTTGAACAGCTCTAGAGACATGCACAGCTCCTCGTGGATGGTGAGCTCCTCCTTCATCTTGACATCACAGACACCATCAGAGAACGCAGAGATGATGGCCTTGTCCGTCACCTTGGGGATCTTGAGATGAACGTTGTTGAAGCGCTGGATGTACTTCTGGAGGGTCTCTCCTGGTTGTTTCTTGACGCGGCGTAGGTCACCCACAGGCAGTGGGCGGTCGCGAGTGCCCTGGAAGTTGGCGACGAAACGGTCGCGCATCTCGTTCCAGGAGGATGTCGATCCTGGAGGCAGGTTCAGGAGCTAGGAGCGGGCACCATCCTTGAGAGCCATGGGGAACCAGTTCGCAATGACTTTCTCGTCGCCATTGGCCGCCTCAATGCTCAGCTCGTAGAGTTGCAGGAACTCTGTGCGGTCGGGGGTGCCGTCATAGCAAGGAGGTAGATCCGGCTTGAACTTGCCCGACCAAGCGATGCTACGCAGCTCAGGGGTGAAGACGCGGCAGCCTGCCGTGGTCACCGGGACTTTGCGCTGGTGGAGAACTTGTCCTTGATGAGGTCCATGCACCGCCGCCGCAGGCGGCACGCAGTCTTGCCGTGGTGGTGCAGGGAGCGCGAGGCGTTTTCTCGCAGTCGAGGGACTTCTTGGCAGCTTCCTTCTTCTTGTGCGGGAGCCGGACGCGGAAGGTCGCGCCGTGGTGCCGCGCGCCTAGGGGCCAAGACTCCGTCTTGGGGCAGTGGTGGTGGAGGCACTCCATGGGCCACGCCGCCCGCGGCTGGCGGAGGGTGAGGCAACGAGAGGGACAGCGCAGGGGAGCCCCCTGCGGTGCTGAAAATTCGGTGATGCGGTCGAGCCAGTCCTCATAGAGGTCGTCGACTGGGTGGTCGCGCAGGAGCTTGCGCGCCATGCACAGAGCGGCTTGCGCATCCATGGGAGCGCGGCGAGCGTGGGATGACGATCCGGCCGGTGTCAGCGATGGAGTGGCGGTGCGGCCGTCCCGCCGCACCTAGGGGTGCAGCGAGGATGCTTGCTGCTCGTACCCCGCTGGGTCAGTGGCGGCGTTGGCGGCAGGAGACGGAGAACGACGGGGTGGTCCGCCGACGGGAGCCGTCTGAACGATGCGGGCGGCGAGGGTAGCCCGGTGCTCAGTGCGAGCGTGGCGAGCGTCCGCCATGGAGATGATGGAGCAACGGGACGTGGAGCGATGGAAGGGAAGCTTTAGCACACCCCTACCTAGCGCGCCAAATGTCAGATCACAGGTTCCGGCAAAACCCTTAAGGTTCGAACACTGGGGTGTGCGTGAAGATCTCCCCCTACCGATCCACGTCCTAGCTTCGCTAAGATCTCAAGGGCTAACTCGACGAACTCGCCAACACAGAGGGCGCAGGATTTATACTGGTTCGGGCCACCGTTGTGGTGTAATACCCTACTCCAGTGTGGTGTGGTGGATTGCCTCTTGGGCTGATGATGAATAGTACAAGGGGATGAACAGCCTCCTGAGGAGAGGTGTTCTTGTGCTCGGTGAACTTGTGGTTGTTCCAGTCTCTCCCTTAGCTATGGTGGTGGCTAGTCCTATTTATAGAGGCCCTGGTCCTCTCCCCAAATATTGAGCGGGAAGGGAGCCAACAATGGCCAATTCGAAAGGGGACAGCTATCACAACTTATCCTGACAAAAGTAGTCTTCGCCTGCCCAAGGCTCCGGTGGTGACGCCGCCTTGGGCTCCATGGTGACCTCCGTCTTGCCGTCCTGCTAGTCTTGGTCTCATTGCACTGATATGGAAACCTTTGCTTGATGCCTCGGTACTCTGCGTCTACGCTTGCCTCCTTAGCACCAAAGAGGAAACAAGGACACTGTGCGTGCTGGCGCCCGCCTAGCCTTGGTCGTCATGGCTTACATCACTGGAACCTCGCGAGGTTTGTCTTGCCTTGAACTCTCCGCCCCTCGTGAGCCAGCATGTTGAGGCCACTCCTGAGGAGGTCTTGTGTCGTACGCCTCACGAGGCTTGGTCCCTTGCGAGGGTCTTGAAAGCTTGTTGGTGAAGATGGGCCGTACGGGCCCGCTCGCAGAGCCACACCGTGGGCTGCAGGAAGGCAAGTCTGGGGACCCCCGTTCCCAGAACGCCGACAGGCGGAGATCTTCTATGATCTACCCCTCTTCGACATTGACATTTTGAACACCTTCATTGATGAATGGTTCGACGACCATGGCATAAGCATCGATGATCTTCAACTACAAGTGGACATCAACGTCACCTTCCATAGAGCCATTGCAAATGAATTGGCCTTGGCTCAGAAGATTGTCGAGCTGAAGAACAAGATTGACTTTGAGAAGGGACAGTTCAAGAAGCACATGGCAAAGCTCAGTGTGGCTGATGTTCAAAACTTTAAGAAGATGTTGCATGAGCTCAAGGAGAAGTTTCACAAGAAATGTGAGGAAGCCAAAGGTTCAAGAGAGCAGATGAAATACTTTTCTGAGAAATGTGTTCAAGCACACAACGAGGCTGAGAAGCGCAAGGCTCTGGGGCATCCTGGTATCGACCCCAGAATGGCTGCCAAAAAGAAGAAGAAGTCTGATGCGGCACGCACTGAAGCACCAAGGCAGGAATCACCTAGCATTGTCTTCCCTGCCAGCATGATAGGCTCGAAGCCTAAGGTCCCCTCAGCAGCTTCAGAACTGAAGAAGACAAGGGTAGCTGAAGCTGAAGCCAAGAAGCTCAAGCACAAGAATGCCTCTGATGGTAATCCATCAACAAAGAAACCGAAGACAAAGTCTTCGCGGAAAGAGAGTGCTGCTACCAAAGAGCCAATTATTGTTGAGCCCATCTCAGTTGCCTGTCCTGTCTCCTCCAACCAAGAGCGTCAACTTGTGGTTCACGAGCCTGCTCCCGCAGAGGCTTCTGACGACGAAGAAGTGCCAGTTGTCAACTCCATCACAATTGAAGACATTGGTCGTGAAGACAATGTAGAAGATGATGAAGTCCTTCCTCAAATCGAGAACCAACCGGTATCATCGCCTGTTCACATGAACAGCGAACTCATCAGCATTGGTCGTCCTTTGATGCTAATTGCTTAGGATGCTTCGTGGGCTGATCGCCCTCAACAAGAGACCCCAAGTAATGAAGACACACCAAGTACTCCACCACCTCAAGTCACCACTCCAGTGCTTGACGATGACTACATGGTTCAGACCACTCCACCACAGGCGTCACCCGCATTCCGCAGGCTTCACAAAGGCCCTAGGCCATAGGTCACCATGTCGAGCATTCCAGAAGGAGAAGTACAACAAAGCTCAGTCGCACGTGAAGTGTTTCCTAAAGCCACTCCTACTATGAATGTCTTTGAGTCTGAAGCCAAAGCCGCTAAAGACATTCCGGCTGCATCAGCCGAAGACAATCGAGAACCAAGACAAGAAGAAGAAAGAGTTGCCACACCCCCTGTCACTCAAGAAGTGGTTCTCGAGGAGAATGTGTCAGTGCCTGACCCTCCTGTTACTAAACAGGAGGTTGAAAACATTGAGTCGGCCACAACCAACACTGCTAAAGCCAATGACATGGTCATGGCTGAAAATACTGTGGCGCCCGAAGCTAATGATGCACCTAAAGCTAGTGTGCAACCTGAAGACACAGTCCATACCGAAGCTACAGTTCCACCCCCAAGGCCTCACACTGTTGAGCAGGCATTTGATCGCGGCCAACTTGTCACTGTC
This sequence comes from Triticum aestivum, assembly GCF_018294505.1. Classification (NCBI taxonomy): domain Eukaryota; kingdom Viridiplantae; phylum Streptophyta; class Magnoliopsida; order Poales; family Poaceae; genus Triticum; species Triticum aestivum. The sequence goes on from NC_057803.1 coordinate 225,307,839, forward strand.
AAATGGCATGTTCTGGTTCCTCGCACTGCTCCCGGACCACAATATAAATACCATGTGGAGCACACGCCTTAGGTCCAGAAGCCAAAGCACAGACTGCCAAGGTTTCCCGGTGCTGCAACTTCGCCAGGATCGTTCTGTGTGAATAGCTTCAGGGCACACAACACATTCTTTGACAGTGCCAAGAACCTGTAGATGAAGCCAAAGATCTCATCTGATCGCTTCTGGAGCTTTCTGCAGCGCAGCTATTACTCATGTATCTTATACAATCAAGGGCGGATCTTTCCTCACATGCGTCTTGGTTGTGAAGCCATTGCTGGACTGCCCTGCTTGGAAGAAGCTCTAGACTTCTTCAGAGATGTTGGCCTTCTGTAGTTTGTCACTAACAAAGAGCATTGGATCGAAGAGCTTCTGCTGCAGTTCTATGCTACTCTTCACATTCGTGGCCACAACAGGGATCCAAAGACTTGGGTCCTTGAGTGGATGACAGGTGTTGGGGATATAACTATTAGGTATAACCCGCCCAGGAGGGGCCGGGTCATCCCTATGACGATTCATCACAATGAAGCCCAAGATCATATGGCGGTTCATAGATAGGCTTGGTAGAGGGCCCAGACCCGAAGGCGGCTTAAAGCCCATGGATATAAACCTCCATGTATGTAAACTTGTATTGTAAGGCATGTAAGAAAGGTCACCGAGCCGGATACGTTGTATAAGCCGGCCGGGACTCCGTAGCCCGCAGGGCGTCAACCCATGTATATAATGGTATGACCTAGCGGCGGCTTAGGACAAGAAACAACAGATCGAGAGCCGGGTCAAGCGTATTCGCTCCCTGCTCATCTAAACCCTAGAAATACCATCTACAAATTGGACTAGGCTTTTACCTTCATCGTAAGGGGCCGAACTAGTATAAACTCCTCGTGTCCTTTGTCCTGATTAACCCCTTTAATCTAACCTCATCGTGATGGCTCCATGATTAAGTCCTCCCACTAGGACATCTGCCGTGACAATTCAACGACAATAGGTGATGTGCTCCATGAAGCCAAAGCTCAAGATATCATCGAGCTTACTTCCCTACCCACTCCAGGTGAATACTATGAACCTGGTTGTCAGCTACACAGGAATGCATTGGATAGCATATTTCAGCAGCCTGAGCCCAACATGAGTAAGATGCTCAGCATGATGAAGCCACTGCCACAAGATGCTGAATATCCTAAGGTGTTCTTCATCGAAGACCTTGAGTATCTGCCTCGAACCACTCGAACCATTTATCACATTGTGTGGCAAACTCTATGGCCCGTCCAAGGACATTCTCCTGCAGCTAAGCTTGAAGGCACGATGAAGACATTGGTGTTCTATATTCTGAATGGCATCAGTTTCAATGCTCAACATTTCTTCATCAGGCAACTTGTCGCATCTGGAATTGATCTATTTGGCCTGAAGTTTTATGCTCCATGGGTGATGTGATTGATCAAGCTTCACTCTTCTATCAACTATCAGCCCTCTGCGCGCAACCATCTTATCTTGCCCGAGGTTGACATGTCTATCGAAGCCATCTACCCCGAGCCTGCTATGGAGCCACTTCATCTTCATAACATTGATCGCCAAAGCTTCACGCAACCAATTGAGGGAGTTCTTGCTGCTACTCATGTCTATCCTCTGTCTAGCAATACACGAGCACCTCAACGTGCAACTACTGAAGCCACTGAAAGCACCATTGCTCAAAGGCCTCGGAAGCGATCTCGTGTCCTCAATGACCGAGAGCTTCGCGTTGCCTTGCATCAGAAACAAGATAGGCTTCATGACTGGCTAAAGCGTCAGATGCAGAGCATCTTGGTGGACGTCAACCACATCAAAAACTTGGCCACCAAGAACTCATTTGTTGCTCATCAAGCCTGTAGGAGGTCCTAGAAGAGTCTCACACTTCTCTGCTCTAAAGACGATCTTCACGAAGATCGCTTCACTGAGGGTTTCAAATTTGACTCCACTCCTCCTCGCAATGCAAGCTAACGTCGAACTCCACCTATTGAAGATTCTGAGTATTCATCTTCGGCTGCAACTGTTGTTGCAAGAGTTGTCGAAGAAGAAGACGATGCCACTTCACCAACCCAGGCTTCGCTGCGTCTTGACACTGCACCAGGCCCCTCAGCACCACTGAATTCCATCGTCGACCCTGCACCTTCCTCTACTCCTGATGGGAACGAGTAGATGCTCTATGTCTTCAAACCTTTTTGGTCCTTAATGACAAAAGGGGGAGAAGCATATGAGTTGATAGTATTCAAGCGGGTCTATATGGGTGGTTTCTACATTTCTTTTGCTAAGTGGTTACAACTCTCATTTTTGATACATTTGGTTCTTTAGGTTGTAACACTTAAACTTGATGGTCATCTGCTACCTTATCTGCCACTTTGTGATGCAATGATAAATTCCACATGAGGTCATTCTACAGACATCCATTTTTTATGCATGTCATTATCTTCGTTACATCTCTATATGCATAATGAATTGTCTTCATCAGTTGAAGAGGATCTCCACAATTAAAACCTGCCATGTGCATTTGCATTCAAGAGCAAACTACTTATATACACATCTTCAGGGGGAGCCTTTTGCTACTTATGAAGACAATATATTTACCCTTACAATTTCACATAATTTTATCCCCGTTGAAAACTTCAACCAGTTTGTCATCAATCACCAAAAAGGGGGGATTGTAAGTGCATCTAGTGCCACCCCTAGTTGGTTTTGGAGTATTGACGACAAACTTGGTTGAGGGACTAAACCATTTTGTGAGAATTGCAGGATAACACAGGTGGTAGTCCCTCATTGATTCGGTTTACCTACCAGAGATGACCCCTAAAAATGTGTGAAGACATTGAAGACAATGGTGGTCTGTGAAGAGATTCACATTGAAGACTATGACATGAGAAGACATCGCATGAAGACTATGGATTGCGAAGACATAGTTGTTTCGTAGTTTCCTTTTCTTCTTTGTTGAGTCATAGGAACCACCGTACTGTTAAGTGGGGTTCAAGTGAACAAAGTCAGAATGACTGAAGTGATGCTCAACCTAATCCTATGTCTTGGAGCAAAGACAATGAGAGCAAATCTCATCCAGAGCTGAATGAGTCAGCTTTACTTGTAGCCCAAGTCAAGCTGTTGCGTGTGTTTGAAATCTGACCGTTGGACACGTGTCAGTTCCTTAGTGACCCAGGGTCATTTCAAACAAATCAGGTCGGGTTGCCTCCTGGCTATAAATAGCCCACCCCTACACCATAAATTGGTGGCTACTCAGAGTTAGTGCATGGCTTTTGTCGTTTGAGAGCAACCCACCTCCGAAGCCTTTGAGAGAGAAATCCTTGCGAGGACAAAGCCCTAAACACCCAGAGCCAAAGAGTGTTAGGCATCACTGAAGTATTTCTGTGTGAGTGATCTGAAGACTTGTTACACTTGAGGACTGTGAATCCTCTAGCCGGTTAGGCATCGCGTTCTGAGCATCCAAGAGTCATTGTGGATCGCCGGTGAATGAATTCTGTGAAGGTTTGGATGTCTACCTTGAAGACTTACCAGAGTGATTGGGCGAGGACTATGTGTCCTTAGCTGAAGGGGAATAAGGTGAAGACGTGGTCTTCTGAGTTGAATCTCAGCCTCCCTAACCAGACATAAAGTTGTCATGGCAACTGAAACTGGTCCAACAAATCCCGGTCCTCACCAAGCAACTAGTTCTATCTTTTACCTCTCTTACTTACTGTTTTTCTTCATGAAGTCATTGCCTTCCTGCATGATTTGATTGACTTCACTCTGTGAAGACTGTTGTTGTTTGGCTTCATACCATCTTCCATCCTGATCCATACTACCTAGCTGCTGATAGTCTTCGTGCTTACACTTCATTGCTTACTTGACTATGGCTTGTCTAGTGTAGTCTACCTTCCGTTGCATATCAATAGGTTCATTTCTATTGTTTGTTTTCAAAGCCCCCATGTTTTTAAGACTTCCGTAAAAATCACCTATTCACCCCCTCTAGTCGATAACTAGCACTTTCAGGAGGTCGGGGATGAGCTCGAATAGGTCAGGGGGCACCGGAGGTGGAGACCGACGGCGATGGCAGTGGCGGTTGTGGTGGGGATGGCAACTCGATGTGGAGTGTACAAGGCCCTTTGTCTTCGATCTAGAGGCATAGGTGAAGGAGACGAGGTTGGGGAAGCTCGTGGCCACCTTGTAGCAGCTTGGGGATGACCCGGAGCATGACAACGACGATGCTGCGGTGACGGCAATGCACGGGTGCCGAGCAGGAGAGAAGGGGCGCGAGAGGGAAGAAAAAGGGGATGTTAGGGTTCCACGGAGGAGGGGTGGTCTTATCCATCTCGGGGTGTCGTGGATGCTCGACACGAGCACATCGGGCGCGTGGACGACCGGGCAGCGGGCACGGCCATGACTCTGTCTCTTTGTACAGAAGAAGAAGGAGAAGGCCGTGGTGGGCTTGGGCCATGCTACTGTAGCACTAGGCTTTCCAATGCACGATGTGCACTTAGCCCCTTCTCTATTTTCTTTGCTTTAATATTTTGGTATTGTTTTCTACTTAAATCCCATAGCAAATGAATTTAGGCCAACTTGAAATTTGGCGCATAATTAGTGGGCAATATTTTAAAACTGCACAAAAGTTTTCAGGTGGTCTGGGAAAAACATAAATATTTATTTATATTTAAAAGCCCATATTAGTTGATGTTGTACCACTTATTACTTTCCTAGGATTAAATTTGTGAGTCAAGTGAAGTTGGATTCAACATGACAATGATTAGGGGAATTTTATAGAATTATTCGAACATTTTTGTTTTACTACTCAGAGAAATAATTTATTTGACTTCATTTTAAATTTGAAACTGGATTTGATTTTTGGACAGGTGGCAAGCTGCATAGTAATCATGATGACATGGCCACCATTAGGGAGATTACTGTAGCATGACTCTCGGGGTGTTACAAATCTCCTCCGCTACAAGAAATCTCATCTCGAGATTTAAGAGGTGGAGTGAGGGGGGAAGAGTTGGTTACAAAATTCTAATGAGTCTTCTCGTTGATGGTTGCTCTTCTCGAGAAGTTGTTCCCTTCTGCTAACTTTCCTCTACTCTAGGTCAAGATAATGAAGTCGTCATCCTTCCTTAGGGGTCTTCATCGTACTTACGAAAGGACAAGGGGTAACTTGAAAAGAACGAACCTCTACCAGGTTGCTTATGTGGTAGATAACATCAGGGAGGGTGGCGGAAAGCAACTCTCGCATTGAAACTTAAGAAAATATCGAGAGCAAAGTAAGAGGTACCATGAGAAGTTTCGAATCCGCAGGACATCATTCGAGGCCTAATCAAAAGGTGAAAAGGGGTTTAGAGTAACGGGAATAAGTATTGTGTATGATACAAGAATAGCTCATCTCTAGCAAGTTGGCCCGTGAATTACATACAAAGTCAAGCACGAGGAATAACTGTGGCAACAGGGGTGTACAGGAGAGTCGAGTTTCAATCTTGTGGAACTGTGGGTTTATGGGCCCACCTTGTGGGTTAGAAGTAGGAAGGGCGTTGACTTCTTGTACGATCATGATAGCAAGGCATGTCAGAGGATAGCCTGTCAGTTATGTTTGGAAAAAACGTTGGTACCAAGGGCGAGGGACGAAGAGCACCATTTTCCTACTCGTTAAGACGAGGCAGACCAATAGGCAAAGTTCTCGTCCATCGGTGGTTACCGGAATGTCATCAGTGATAGTAACAAGATCTTACTAACGGAGTTGTAGACTGAGGTGGTTACTTAAGCAGGAAATTATTACTGCTTATATCAAAAAGATCACAAGAAGGGTTAAACAAAACAATGCAAAGGAAAAAGTGATTATCAAATTGAAACAGAAAAATGGAAAGGAAAATATTATTAGTATTTTACTTAGACCAACGGAAAGGAAATGTGTTTATACCCGAGTATTAGGTGTGTCTCCCTCCCAAGAGCAAGCAGAGCGGAATCATCATGACAAGATGGAAAGTAGATAACCATCTAGGAAATGGGGCGAGGAAACACATGATGTTACCCATACAATGGTGTTTGGATAATTGATCAATAAACATTTAGCATTATGCTTCCAAAGTTCTTGTTGGAGTGTGAGTACCATAGTCATGCTTCAGAATAGCATTGACATGGTCATCAGGTAAAGGTCAGATTGGATTCACAAAGGATCCATCGGAAACAACTTATAAAATAAGTCATACAATTTCAACATGGAGAAGATGACGATGTGGCCGATGGGTTTAGAAGCAATCCACCGACATGTCAAAAAGGATGTATTTCCAAAATTTATATGAACAAGTTTGTGTTGGGGGAGACAAGAATGTTGTCAATGATAACACAAAACATCGAGGGGCAAGGATGGTATTTCTCATCATGAATTCGATTGATATCCTGGAATAAGTCGAAATATTAATGATAATCATGACAAATTTCATCGAGAGGCTCCATGAAGATGCAATCGAATAGAAACGACATCAACCAATAGCAATGATGAAGCGAAAGGTTATCCGGACCATGAATACGACACAAACTCAAAATCAAGCTTGTTGTTCAAGGAAAAATGATATGACGAGGAAGATCGACGTAAGTTTAGCTCATCGCCGAAAATTGTTCTCCCGGAAGAAGGACCAGGTAGCACATTTTAATCAGCATGATAATGATATAGCCGATTAGGCTAGGAATGACTTGAAGGATTATTAAACTCATAGGCAACAAAAAGCAGTTAGAGTTGTAGAATCGGAGTGCGGAATGGGTTCACTTATCGGCATTCTTGAGTGACTAATAACTCAGAAGCCGGAAAAATTGGAATCGATGAGAAATAACACTTGATGAAGACTCATATAATATGCATCATGGGTATAGGTGATATTATCGAGATACCAAAGGGTAATACTCGAAGGTAGAGTAGAATAGAGGTTGGACATCTGTATTGATAAGCAGAAGACAAGTACTATAACTTGTCCGGGAATTGGGACCAAAGAAGAACAATATGGTCGGAACCATGATTTCAAAAGACCAAATCCCAGATATAAGATAAAGTTATACCAAGGGTATAGTTAACTTTAAGAGAATATTTCATGATAAGATCTACATCGTTTCCATGGGCATGAACACAAAGTCAAGGTCGACTACCACTTCTTCAATGCATAACCTCTCATTTACTTCTCGCTTTTGATGAAGTTGTAGTGTAGAAAGTTTTATCTGGCGTAACACCAGTAGAGTATGACCCATAGAAATTTTTGGGTTCACATAAATTTGGGAAAGCATTAGTTCAACCCGTCGGGGCATCTGAGGAACATTTGCAAAAACTTAAGAGGTAATTAACTCTAGCTCGAAGTAGAGCATGGTTGATAAAGAAGAGAATACAATTTACCAAAGGCAATATGTATTAGGGGAAGAGCGCACAAAATTTTGAATATGAAGGACACTGCTGGATAATAATCCAACAAAGGATTCAACGGTCCTCAATGGATCTGATGTGAGTATCAGTACTCAATCAGAAGAAGGAAAGAATGCACAGGCATTGGATTGTAGAAACATTTGAATAATTCGATGCTTAAATGCAAAGAAATTATGATTTCCAAATTAGAAGATTAGAAGCAGACACTCTGGTCAAAAGACAGGTAAGTTGAATAGATATAGATCAACAATCAATTAAGGTTTGGTTTGCCGAGAACCAGCTCATGTCTGGAGTGACGTCTAAGCCATAGGGAAGAATTCTAGTTTCGACTAAAGTTTGAGACCATTCACAAACAAATCAAATCAAAGGCTCAAGATGACGATGACGAAGGATGCTAATGAATATTGCTAGACATATGGAAAGTAACCATAATGCGAGTAGGCAAGTATTTGCAGAGCAAAAGTTGGCAAAGGATTATCGAAAGATCAAATAGTATTTCACAGTGTCTTGCAAATCACAAGAAAAATTAGGAATGAACAAATACTAGAAGTGGGAATAATTATTCGTAGGAGTATTCATGCAGCAAGGAACTGCAAGGCAGTAAGCTCAAAGGATTCCCGGGACAACGGAGAGTATTTTGGGGTAACTTGTAATAACAAAAGCAATGAGGAAAGATTATATAAATGGCAAGTGCATGTAGTGACGGTGGAAGGGTATTGCAAAAGCAATGAGCACATTTTCTCAGGAGAACATCGAAGAGTATCTTCAAAGTCTTCTGGTGAGGGAGACGATCATCTGGAATGAAGGGCTCTCCGGGAGGAAGTAGTTACGAGAACCTAGAGTTAGAGTTAGCAAATTCATTTAACCCGAATAGAAGAGAGATAAGAGTCTCAGAATAAAGATCAAGGAGTAAAAGATCCTAGTACCACCCAATGGCGACGTGAGCCCGTAAGACACACAAACATGTTATTAAAAGTTTTGTAGTGACTAGACTCAACTTCGGCCAAGGAGTTGGAAAGGGGGATTCCTACAGGCAGTCAGCTCTAATACCAACTTGTGACACCCCCGATTCAATTGTACACTAATCATACACGCAAATGTGTACGATCAAGATCATGGACTCACGGGAAGATATCACAACACAACTCTATACGCAAATTAAAGTAATACAAGCATTATATTATAAGCCAAGGGCCTCGAGGGCTCGAATAAATAAGCTCGAATACACAATAGTTAGCGGAAGCAACAATATCTGAGTACATATATAAGTTAGACAATTCTGCCTTAAGAAGGCTAGCACAAAAGCAACAACGATCGAAAAGGCAATGCCTCCTGCTTGGGAGCCTCCTAACTACCCCAGGTCATCAGCGGTCGTCACGTAGTAGTACGCACCCTTGCGGTAGTAGTAGTCATCAGTGGTGTCGCTTGGCTCCTGGGATCCGTCATCTGGTTGCAACAATCGGGTATGGGGAAAATAGGTAGCAAAGAAACTGTGAGTACTCATCCAAAGTTTCGCAAGTCTTACATCAGATCTAAACTAAATATGCATGTGTGTCAAAGGAATGGGTTGTATCTATGGACTAAACTGCAGATTGCCAAAAGAGAAGGGGAAAGCCTAGCCTATCGAAGACTAGCATCTTCAAGCAGCTCGAAGCATCTTGCAGCATCAGAAGAGATAAGAGTGGCATATTATAATATTGGTAAGTATGTTGTAACATTGCCCAGAGATCACTTCCTCGACTCCTTGCGAGGAAACAATCCTGGAGCCATCATATCCATTACATGCCTTAGCATCCAGTAACCAGTTCCAGTTGTATCAATCGGGATACAACTCTGAGCGTCCGTTACCGCGGAGACGGCTATTCGAATATATAGAATACTTCCCTGCAGGGGTGCACCAACTTACCCAACACGCTCGATCAACTCCGGTCAGACACACCATCAGGTCATGACTGGCCTTGGCCGATCAACACACCGCAATCCTACCTAGGCTCAACAGAGAGGCCAGCACGCCGATCTACATCCTAAATGCGAAGGGGTCATGGGCCATCGCCCTTTGCAATCCTGCACGTTGCATACGCGACCGATGAGCATACCTAGCCTCCCTTATACAAGGCGAGACATTCTAGTCCAACCCGGTGCGCGCCGCTCCATCACTGATGTCCGTTGAGCTTTCGGTTGATACATATGACGCAGAGTGCCCATACTTATTCCCACGTGGTGGTTAGTGCAAAAAAGGCCAGAGGCCTACTCGGATCAAATATCCAAACCATTGATGTCTTGATAGTGTAGTAACGATCAATGATCCATGATATGTGGTCCCGTCGCCCCGTCTCATGGACTTGCGGAAAGGGCTAAGAATGCCCGACCGTGCCGCATGGAAAACTTGTGGGTATCTGATGACCCACAAGTGTAGGGGATCTATCATAGCTGTCGGATCACGGGTTCTGGCAAAACCCTTAAGGTTCGAACACTAGGGTGCACGCGAAGATCTCCCCCTTATCGATCCGCGTCCTAACTTAGCCTAGATCTCATGAACTAACTAGACGAACTTGCCACACAAAGGACACAGGATTTATACTGGTTCGGGCCGCCGTTGTGGTGTAATACCCTACTCCAGTGTGGTGGTGGTGGATTGCCTCTTGGGCTGAGGGCGAACAGTACAAGGGGAAGAACAGCCTCCTGAGGTTGAGGTGTTCTTATGCTTGGTGAACTTGTGTGGTTGAGGATGATCTCCCCCCTATCGTGGTGGCTAGTCCTATTTATAGGGGCCCTGGTCCTCTTCCCAAATATTGAGAGGGAAGGGATCCCACAACGGCCAGTTTGAAGGGGGACAACTAGTACAAGCTATCCTGACAAAAGGTGGTCTTCACCTGCCAAAGGTTCTGGTGGTGACGCCGTCCTGGGCTCCATGGTGACCTCCGTCTTACCATCCTTCTGGTCTTGGTCTCATTGCACCAATATGGAAACCTTTACTTGATGCCTCGGTACTCCGCGCATGCGCTTGTGCTTGCCCACTTAGCACCAAAGAGGAAACAAGGACGCTGCGCATGCTGGCGCCCGCCTGGTCTCGATCATCATGGCTTACATCACGAGAACCTCGTGAGGTTTGCCCAGCCTTGAACTCTCTGCCCCTCATGAGCCAGCCTGGCGAGGCCACTCCTGAGGAGGTCTTATGTCATCCGCCTCGCGAGGCTTGCCCCCTCGCGAGGGTCTTGATTCCTTATTGTTGAAGATGGGTCGTACAGGCCTACCAGCAAAGCCACGCCGTGGGCCACAGGCAGGCAAGTCTGGGGACCCCCATTCCCAGAACGCCGGCAGTAGCCCCTGGGCCCAATGAGCGCTCGGGCTTGGCTTCAAGGCGAAGCCAAGGGTAAAGTGCGGAGCGCCGCGGGCCCCAATAGCCTGCGTCCTCGGTCGACATGTGGCGGTTGATTGGACGTTGGCATCTCCACTTCCCCACCCTGCCTCGACAACTGGCCAACTGTCAAAAGGCTAGCGTAGACAGCATTCGCCTTCACTGTTTCCTTTCTCCTTGCTCAGATCCCCTTTCTTGCTCCCCGCTTCCGAAATCTTCAGATCCGCTCCTATCCTTTCCTGCTTCAGCGACCAATGGCGCCCGGAAGGTCATGCCCGCCTTGTCACCGGTGCCGTCTACGATGAAGGCTTGGTACGAACCTTCCCTCGACTCACCCAACGTTCCGGAGAAAAGCCTCGCCACCATGCGCCTGCTGACGGCGGGGGAGTGTAATGAAAGGGGGAAGATGGAGCTCTGGGTTGCCTCCGACGTGCCGGAGCCTGAGGGGAGTGTGTTCTTCCCCTTCTTCACGAGCAGTATCGCCGTCGGGTTGGTTCCTCCCTTCTCTGATTTCTTCTATGAGGTCCTCGACCACTATGGGCCGCAGGCGTTGCATCTCCATCCCAACTCCATCCTTCTCTGGTCCATCTTCGCCTACTATTGTGAGGCGTATCTGGGCGTGAGCGTACTCAATGGGTTCTTCGATCACGTACTCGTCTCCCGGCTCTACCCAAAGCAAGAACACAAGCAAAAGGACCAACAATCAATCATGGTGCAATGCGCAAGCAACATGATGCAAAACATGGCATGATATGCGAGATGTGATATGCAATGCATGTGCGTGCTCCGGAAGGAAAAGATTGATCAAGGCATCAACTTGACAAACCAAGCGCGCCGCTGGAAAGATGAGTTGATTTCGGTCGAAATCGAGATAAAGATCACCGGAATCGGATGCACGGTTTGCAAATGGCAAGCAAAACAAGAATGGCACAATTCTGCGATTAACAGCACAATGCCATCTAGAATGCAACAAGAAACTAAGCTATTGCACTCCAACATAGCAACAAAGTATAGCGCAGTGATCTACTCAAGATTCTTTACAAAACATGAACACTGAGCTACGGCTAAATCACACAAGACCAGGTTCAAACAAACATGGCAAAAGTGCAGAAGATATCAGCTTCACAGACTTAGTGTAAATACCAACATGCCAGGAATTAACATCAGGAAGCCATGTTTAGAGAAAGCAAACAACATGCTACAGGATCAGAACATAGCAATACAAGGCATGGCATGATTCTACTCAAAGCATAGAACAAAAGTCCCTTACTGACCATAAGCCAAAAATGATCAGAAGATATGATGGCACCCATGTAAACATAGCAAGTTTCGTTAACAGATTCAGACTTAGAAGAAAAACAGAGCATGGCATAAACAGATTTATGGTAGCAAATTTGCGAGCTCATGGCACTCACCACAAAGCATTTCATGACAACACAAGCATAGCATCAGCAAGATGGCATGTTCATGAAGCTAACCATGGCAAGAACAAGTTTATAGCACGCATGGATCAACTACAACAACCTTGGCAAAATTGATTAACACGTAAACAATCTACCAGGAACATTTTATAGCAAATGTAGAGCAAGATTAAGTCATGCTAGGGCACTCCATAATTGCAAACAGGGGCATTGATGGATAGAGCACAACCATATGTCCAAATCATCCTTACTGAAGATTCTCAAAATAAGCATGGATCACTCTGTAGTATCATGAATACATGGCATAAAAATAATAGCAGGGGAAATGACTTAGTGAAATTCTAAGTCCCTGAAATCAGCAATATCACGAGAGCTACTTTGCATGCTTGTGCTAGTCACCACAAAGATCAAAAAAATACATGGCATACATCCCTATAAAGATGGCATGGCATAGACCAAAATACATGTAGAGCTCATGCCCATATGCAGCACACAATAATTGTAGCAAAAATGACATATCCCCATACTCTGATAAGAATCAACACCTAACAATTTATAGCACTCTTGCATCAATGATTTGGGCATCAAGATGGACTCAAACAAGCATGCCACAATGGAATGAAATGAAGAGCATCTCCCAATGAACATTTTTACATATCATATGCATGAAACGGAGCACGGAGCACGAAGTTACAATAGGTCAAAGATAGCACCAGAATGTTAGAAAACAGGCACTTAGCCAAAATATCACCTCGCAGTAAACAGGACGGACGGATCCGGGGATACCGTTTGGATGCGTGGCCCGGTGGGTCTCATCCACTCGGGATGGATCTGGGACGGGGCCATCCCGGCGGCGGCAGAGGTGGCCGGAGGCCAGCCGGATATGGCGGCGCGGGCGTGGCTCCAGCGAGCACGCGAGCGGCGGTGAGGGGACGGTTCGGGCCGGATCCGCCTGGACCCGCGACGGAAGGCGGCGGAGGGCACCTCCGGCGAGGAGGCGGCGCAAGATGCCGGCACAGGCGGCCGATGGCGCACGTCGGAGCGGGCGGCAGCGCAAAGGGAGCACGGCAGCGGCAGCCATGCAGGGAGGCGTGGAGGCGCGGGCGCGGGGCGGAGCACGGCGGCGGGCGCGGTCGGGCCCGATCTGGACCGAGCGGGCCGCGGCGGTGGGAGCGGGGCGTGGGAACGTGTGGCGCCGTCCCATTGGCCCGGGGCGGTGGCTACGGCGGCGGAGCCCATTTGACGGTGACAAGTGGCAGCGCGAGGGTGGCTAGGCACGGATTTCGAGGCGAGAGGTGGAAGAAGAGCTAGGGTTACCAGATTTAGACGGGGAGGATGTTTTTATAGGTAGGAGGAGTTTGAAGTGTCCAAATGAGGTGTAGTGTTCGGCCACGCGATCGTGATCCGACGACGGAGGACATGGGAGAGGTTTGGATGGGTTATTGGGCCATTTTGGAGGGGTGTTGGGCTGCAACACACACGAGGCCTTCACGGTTACCCGGTTAACCGTTGGTGTATCAAGTGACTCCAAATGGCATGAAATTTGACAGGCTGTCTACCAGTGGTGTTCCAAGGCTGCTTGGCGAATCTCGGTCCATTCGGAGAATGTTTAACACCCGCTCAGGAAAGAGGCAAAATGGGGCGCCGGAGGACGTAGGAGTGTCGGATTGCAAAACGGACAACGAGGAAAATGCTCGGATGCATGAGAGGAACACGTATGTAGATGAGATGCACAGGATGACATGATATGAAATGCATGACATGGACAAAATGCAAAACAAAGACAAAACCCAACCACGAGGGAATCTCATAACTTAACGCCGAAAATGGCAAGAGTCGGAGTACAAATATGGCAAGTTACATCCGGGGCATTACAACACTCCACCACTACGAGAGGATCTCGTCCCGAGATCTAGGATGGCACCGGAGGAAAAAAGGAAGAGTAAGATAATAGGTAAAACTAAGTTGCTTCTTTGACAAACGAGTGAAACCAAAGAACCTAGAAATGTTAAACCATCTTCGAGAAAAGAATACAAAGAAGATGAACAAAGTGGAAAACACTCCGTCAGAAAAGAGGAACGAGGAAGAACAAATTCGGACAGTACTCCGGTTGAAAAAAAAGATGCAAGACTTGATAGGATGAAAAGAACTTGAGAATAGGACACAACACTCCGGTTAAATGGATAAGCAAAGGAAAGAACATGATCTTTGTCAAAAAAATGGGATGATGGGTCAAAGCGTGCAACATCACAATGCCTCCAGAACAAAAGATAGAACGGATTGAAAGTAACAAAGAAGATAACAACATCTTCTACCTCGAATGAATTTGAAAGCATCCTTCCAAGAAGGTTATAACAGAGTTGTTGGAAACCAACAACAAAAAGAGTAAGCTTGTTGCGGGCTTATGGAAAACATCTCGAAATGTTGAGGTGAAATTCTGCCACTAACGGAAACAATAGATTGGATTGATATGAACAAGGAGATGAAAACTCCTTCATCGAGATGAGAAGTGGAAATTGGATCATAGATAAGCACCATAATGGAAACATTCCCAATGGAAGGCTTTAGGTGAAATCTATACCAAGATAACTCCAAGGAAGAAAATGATGGGTTTAAATATCTCATTCCTGACAACTTTTCAATCATGAACACGAAGGAAAATTATCACCAATGACATAACACCACCTCAAAATATGAGATATGAAAGAATTGAACTTCGGAATGCAAGATGAAGAATGCTTGAAATCCTCAAAACAAGACATGTGTTGAACACCATGTTTAATTTTGAGTATAGCTTGGCAGATCTTAACTCCGAGAAAAATCTTGAAGAACACTTGAAGAGTGAAAAGAATCCTTGACGAACCACCATGTAGCCTCCATGAAGAACTCCGGTAATAAAAGAATGATCAAAAGGAAATGAAGGATGCAAAGAATAAGATTGAAGCCTTGCAATGATTAGATGGATCTTCATGATGATGAGAGCATGTAACTCCGGGAAAAGAAAAGATGAACCAATAGAAACCGAGAATTTGATGAACCTCCGGAATAAGGAATTGAATTCACTCGATGAAACAAGAATAAGAATTACATTATGCGTATCTTTCAACACTTTAGATTGATGACAAGCAACGGATTTGGCATACTACTTATTCTCGTAGAAAGGATTAAGATAGATATAGCACGAACTTAAGAAGGTCTTCAACGAATCACCAGTCGGGATTGGAAAGAACGAATGAATCTGTATCATAACGAAGGAAGAGAACTCTTGGACGAACCACCATAAGAGTTGAAAATGAACAAAGAAAAGATAAAGAAACACCGGGAAGAACTATAAAAAGAACGAAGATACTTGAGAGAATTTAGATGCATGAGAATGAATAGATCACGAGTTGATTAGAGAATACTGGAACGATGCACCGGTAAGATTTAGAGAAAGAGAGCTGAAAGCTAAGAATGAATAATTCTGAGATGATGGCCTCCGGATAATCAAACTGAAAAATACTCCTGAATTGCTTCGGATGGGTGAAAAGAATTCTCACAATCGAAAACAATTATGAGAGGATGGAAACAAGCTAGAACCATGAATCTTGAAGAGAATGGAGCAAGATTGAGAGAAAAAAAATCTTCTTCAGTCTTGAAAATACGAGAATGACGACGAGAAACACAATCATGAATTGTTGAGGCACTCCAGAATGAACAATGGAAAGGTTGAACCAACGACGAAAAGGATTTGAGAGATCTTAGAGAAAGACATATGACCGATGACAATTCATACTTACGTCATACTTTGAAAGATTTGAGAATAACTCCGGTAAAATTAGAAGAGTCAGGTAAGATCCTGGAAAAAGACCTGTGGGTTAGGGCCCACTCAAGAGAAACACCATTGAAATGAATTGAAGAGAGATTGCACCGGTTGAATTAAATGGCTTGAATGAGATAACATCCTCGGAAGAGCTTGAACGAAAGCAGAGTTGAAACATGAATCTTCGAGATATCTTGAGCACTCCGGAACAATTGAATAGTGAGAAGTAGATGATTAAGAGGTGCACCGGCATGGGAACGCATTTGAAACAATGAAAGGAATATGATCAACACCGAAAGCTTGATTTGAATCCACCGAAGAAGATAAACGAAACGATGAATGATGAACTTGTAGAGCATCTTCATGAGAACCACCGAGTATGAACATTGACGGAAAAGAATGGAGAGACTTCTCATTAATAACATGATAGTTGATTAAGAAATCCGAATCCTTGAAGGAAAAGGGTGGGAGGGCGTGAAAACAAAGGCAGCTTGGGACAGATGAAATGAGCACCGTTGAGAAGAACTGATAGTTGATCTTGCGGATGTCGAAATGATCGAATCCACTTGAAGAGAAGCACACCGGTTGGTAAATAGAATTGAGATGACAACCTTGATGATCAATAAGGATTAATACTCCCATAGAAATAAGAGAGCATCACTTAGGAAAGGTATGGAATCAACACTTGACATTGAAGCAACTCGAATACCACAACTTAAAAAAACAAAACAAAGGATTGGCTTGCAGAATAAGCCGAAAACAAACTTATGATAGACCCCAATATCGTATCATGTGTCTGTTAGACAGAAATCCTACGTGATACTTGAATTCCCACTTATAAACTCCCGAAACTTTCTGGTTATGCAATCAGGTGTTGGGGATACAGGGGAAGCATAATATCTCACCCAAAACTAGCAAATCCTACATCCAGCTGTATCCATCCTTCAACATATAACCAAGAAACCATCGGAAATCATTTACCTCAACCTTCGAAAAGCATCCATTATACGAGTTATGGCAATACTCCCGAACTCCCTCCCCAGTACTAGGTGGCGTCGAGGTTATCTCACCAACAACTGCATAAAGGAGATTTTCGATGTCGGCGAACTCATGTATTCCAGAACTGCAACGATAAAATTGTGACGACAACACCTCGGAGCTCAACTCCCTGGGACACTGCCACAACCCCTAAATGTCAGGAGGCACCAAGAACAATGTTCTCGTCACAAAACCATCAGAACGATTCCAAGATACCCGCGTGATCCTAAATTTTTTTAGTGAAATTTGAGGAGAGAAGAGTCAAAACTCAACGTCATGAGGTCTCACCATAGCGACGAAGGGACTGAGGAGTAAAACGAATCCTACTATCTGATATATATAATCCTAAGACTCAAAACATTTTTCTAGACTCAACAAGGTCAGCGATTCGATCAAGCAGGGGGCTCCTAAGTCAGGGATGGCTCTGATACCAACTTGTAACACCCACGATGCGGCTATATCTCCCACGTGTCGGAGCACGACTTAGAGGCATAACCGCATGGTAGCCATGTCGCAAGAGGGGTAATCTTTACACATCCCATGTACTGAATAAGAACGGGATAAAGAGTTGGCTTACAATCGCCACTTCGCATAATACATAAATATAGCATACATCATCCAGAATACAATCAAGGTCTGACTACGGAACCAACATAAATAAAAGACAACCCCAAATGCTAGATCCCCGATCGCCCCGACTGGGCTCCACTACTGATCAACTGGAAATGAAGCAATCACAACAAACACGATCTTCATCGAGCTCCCACTTGAGCTTGGTTGCGTCACCTGCACTGGTATCATCGGCACCTGCAACTGTTTTGGAAGTATCTGTGAGTCACGAGGACTCAGCAATCTCACACCCTCGCGATCAAGACTATTTAAGGAGGACTCAGCAATCTCACACCCTCGTGATCAAGACTATTTAAGCATAAAGGTAGGAAAGGGGTAGTGATGTGGAGTTGCAGCAAGAACTAGCATATATGGTGGCTAACTTACGCAAAAGAGAGCGAGAAGAGAAGCAAAGCACGGTCGTGAACTAGAAGTGATCAAGAAGTGATCCTGAAGCTACTTAGGTTCAAGCATAACACAAGAACCGTGTTCACTTCCCGGACTATGCCAGAAAGAGACCATCACGGCTACACACTCTGTTGATTCATTTTAATTAAGTTAAGTTTCAAGTTCTCTACAACCGGACATTAACAAATTCCCATCTGCTCATAACCGTGGGCACGGCTTTCAAAAGTGTAAAACCCTGCAGGGGTGTCCCAACTTAGCCCATCAGGATATTCCTTCTCCCAGGAAGACCCGATCAGACTCAAAATCCCAGTTACAAAACATTTCGACAATGGTAGAACAAGACCAGCAAGACCGCCCGATGCGCGGACATCCTGATGGGAGCTGCACATATCTCGTTCTCAGGGCGACACCGGATGAACACTATGTACAGCTAAAACCATCCCTCAAGTTTCCCTGAGGTGGCGCCACAAGTGGCTCTGGTTCGGACCAACACTTAGAAGCACTGACCCAGGGGGGTTAAAATAAAGATGACCCTTTACTCTGCAGAACCCAATGGAAAGTGATAGGTTGTTAGGCAAATGTAAAACCAAGGTTGGGCCTTGCTGGAGGAGTTTTATTCAAAGCGAACTGTCAATGGGTTCCCATAACACCCAACCGTGTAAGGAACGCAAAATCAAGGAACATAACACCGGTTTGACGGAAACTAGGGCGGCAAGAGTGGAAAAAACACCAGGCATAAGGCCGAGCCTTCCACCCTTTACCAAGTATATAGATGCATTAATTAAATAAGATATATTGTGATATCCCAACATATCCATGTTCCAACATGGAACAAACTTCATCTTCACCTGCAACTAGCAACACTATAAGAGGGGTTGAGCAAAGTGGTAACATAGCCAAACAAGGGTTTGCTAGGAAAGGTGGGTTAGAGGCTTGACATGGCAATATGGGAGGCATGATAAATCAAGTGGTAGGTATCGCGGCATAGGAAAAGAGCGAGCAACTAGCAAGCAAAGATAGAAGTGATTTCGAGGGTATGTTCATCTTGCCTGCAGAGTTCCCCGAGTTGACGAAAACTTGATCCTCGTAAGCGTACTCAACGGGTTCCTCGATCACATACTCGTCTCCCAGCTCTACCCAAAGAAAGAACACAAGCAAAAGGACCAACAATCAATCACGGTGCAATGCGCAAGCAACATGATGCAAAACATGGCATGATATGTGAAATGTGATATGCAATGCATGTGCGTGCTCCGGAAGGAAAAGATTAATCAAGGCATCAACTTGACAAACCAAGTGTACCTCTGGAAAGATGAGTTGATTTCGATCGAAATCGATATAAAGATCACCGGAATCGGATGCACGGTTTGGAAATGGCAAGCAAAACAAGAATGGCACAATTCTGCGATTAACAGCACAATGCCATCTAGAATGCAACAAGAAACTAAGCTACTGCACTCCAACATAGCAAGAAAGTATAGGGCGGTGATCTACTCAAGATTATTGACAAAACATGAACACTAAGCTACGGCTAAATCACACAAGAGCAGGTCCAAACAAGCATGGCAAAAGTGCAAAAGATATAAGCTTCACGGACTTAGTAAAAATACCAACATGCCAGGAATTAACATCAGGAAGCCACATTTAGAGCAAGCAAACAACATGCTACAGGATCAGAACATAGCAATACAAGGCATGGCATGAATCTACTCAAAGCGTAGAACAAAAGTCCCTTACTGACCATAAGCCAAGAAGGATCAGAAGATATGGTGGCACCCATGTAAACATAGCAAGTTTCGTTAACAGATTCAGACTTAGAAGAAAAACAGAGCATGGCATAAACAGATTTATGGTAGCAACTTTGCGAGCTCATGGCACTCACCACAAAGCATTTCATGACAACACAAGCATATCATCAGCAAGATGGCGTGTTCATGAAGCCAACCATGGCAAGAACAAGTTTATAGCATGCATGGATCAACTACAACAACCTTGGCAAGATTGATTAACACGTAAGCAATCTGCCAGAAACATTTTATAGCAAATGTAGAGCAAGATTAAGTCATGCTAGGGCACTCCATAATTGCAGAAAGGGGCATTGATGGATACAGCACAACCATATGTCCAAATCATCCTTATTGAAGATTCTCAAAATAAGCATGGATCACTCTGTAGCATCATGAATACATGGCATAAAAATAACAGCAGGGAAAATGACTTAGTGAAATTCTAAGTCCCTGAAATCGGCAATATCACGAGAGCTACTTTGCATGCTTGTTCTATTCACCACAAAGATCACAAAAATACATGGAATACATCCATGTAAAGAAGGCATGGCATAGACCAAAATACATGTAGACCTCATGCCCATATGCAGCACACAATAATTGTAGCAAAAATGACAAATCCGCATACTCTGATAAGAATCAGCACCTAACAATTTATAGCACTCTTGCATCAACGATTTGGGCATCAAGATAGACTCAAACAAGCATGTCACAATAGAATGAAATGAAGAGCATCTCCCAATGAACATTTTGACATATCATACGCATGAAACGGAGCACCGAGCACGAAGTTACAACAGGTCAAAGTTAGCACCAAAATGTTAGAAAACAGGGACTTAGACAAAATATCACCTCGCAGTAAACAGGACGGAGGGATCCGGGGATGCCGTTTGGATGGGTGGCCCGATGGGTCTCATCCACTGAGGGTGGATCTGGGACGGGGCCATCTCGGCGTCGACAGAGGTGGCTGGAGGACGGCCGGACATGGCGGCATGGGCGCTGCTCCGGTGAGCACGCGAGCGGCGGCGAGGGGATGGCTCGGGCCGGATCCGCCTGGACCGGCGGAAGAAGGCGGCGGAGGGCACCTCCGGCGAGGAGGGGCACGAGATGCCGGCGCGGGTGGCCGGTGGCGCATGTCGGAGGGGGCGGTGGTGCAGAGGGAGGACGGCAGCGGCGGCCATGCGGGGAGGCATGGAGGCACGGGTGCTGGGCGGAGCACGGCGGCAGGGCGGCGTGCGTGGTGGGGCCCAGATCGGCCCGAGGCGGGCCTGATCTGGGCCGAGCCGGCTGTGATGGTGGGAGCGGGGCGCCGGGACGCGTGGTGCCGTCCCATTGGCCCGGGGCGGCGTAGCCCGTTTGACAGTGACAAGTGGCAGCGCGAGGGTGGCTGGGCGCGGATTTCGAGGCGAGAGGTGGAAGAAGAGTTAGGGTTACCAGATTTAGACGGGGAGGACATTTTTATAGGTAGGAGGAGTTTGGAGTGTCCAAATGAGGTGTAGTTTTCGGCCACGCGGTCGTGATCCGATGACGGAGGACATGGGAGAGGTTTGGATGGGTTATTGGGCCATTTTAAAGGGGTGTTGGGCTGCAACACACACGAGGCCTTCACGGTTACCCGGTTAACCATTGGAGTATCAAATGGACTCCAAATGGCATGAAATTTGACAGGCGGTCTACCGGTGGTGTACCAAGGCCGCTTGGAAAATCTCGGTCCATTCCGAGAATGTTTAACACCCGCTCATGAAAAGAGGCAAAAGGGGCGTCGGAGGACGTAGGAGTGTCGGATTGCAAAACGGACAACGTGGAAAATGCTCGAATGCATGAGACGAACACGTATGCAGATGAGATGCACATGATGACATGATATGAAATGCATGACATAGAAAAAATGCAAAACGATGAAAAAACCCAACCACGAGGGAATCTCATAACTTAACATCGAAAATGGCAAGAGTCGGAGTACAAATATGGCAAGTTACATCTGGGGCGTTACAAGTGTGGTGGTGGTGGATTGCCTCTTGGGATGAGGACGAACAGTACAAGGGGAAGAAGATCCTCCTCAGGTTGAGGTGTTCTTGTGCTTGGTGAACTTGTGTGGTTGAGGATGATCTCCCCCCCCCCTATGGTGGTGGCTAGTCCTATTTATAGGGTCCCTAGTCCTCTTCCCAAATATTGAGAGGGAAGGGATCCCACAACGGCCAGTTTGAAGGGGGACAACTAGTACAAGCTATCCTGGCAAAAGGTGGTCTTCGCCTGCCAAAGGTTCTGGTGGTGACGCCGTCCTGGGCTCCATGGTGACCTCCGTCTTACCGTACTTCTGGTCTTGGTCTCGTTGCACCAATATGGAAACCTTTGCTTGACGCCTCGGTACTCCACGCCTGCGCTTGCCCCCTTAGCACCAAAGAAGAAACAAGGACGCTGCGTAGCTGGCGCCTGCCTGGTCTCGATCGTCATGGCTTACGTCACGAGAACCTCGCGAGGTTTGCCCGGCCTTGAACTCTCTGCCCCTCACAAGCCAGCCTGGCGAGGCCTCTCCCGAGGAGGTCTTGTGTCGTCCGCCTCACAAGGCTTGGCCCCTCGCGAGGGTCTTGAATCCTTATTGATGAAGATGGGCCATACAGGCCTGC
The DNA here is from genome assembly GCF_018294505.1 of Triticum aestivum. Taxonomy (NCBI): domain Eukaryota; kingdom Viridiplantae; phylum Streptophyta; class Magnoliopsida; order Poales; family Poaceae; genus Triticum; species Triticum aestivum. The sequence goes on from NC_057803.1 coordinate 225,330,324, forward strand.
CAGCAAAGCCACGCCATGGGCCACATGCAGGAAAGTCTAGGGACCCCCATTCCCAGAACGCCGACAGTAGCCTTTTCGATAAGTAAGAGTGTCAAACCCAACAAGGAGCAGAAGGAAATGATAAGCGGTTTTCGGCAAGGTATTCTCTGCAAGCACTGAAATTATCGATAACGGATAGTTTTGTGATAAGCTAATTTGTAACGAGTAACAAGTAATGCAGGTAAAATAAGGTGCAGCAAGATGGCCCAATACTTTTTGTAGCAAAGGACAAGCCTGGACAAACTCTTATATAAAGGAAAGCGCTCCCGAGGACACATGGGAATTATCGTCAAGCTAGTTTTCATCACGTTCATATGATTCGCGTTCGGTACTTTGATAATTAGATATGTGGGTGGACCGGTGCTTGGGTACTGCCCTTACTTGGACAAGCATCCCACTTATGATTAACCCGTATTGCAAGCATCCGCAACTACAATAGAAGTATTAAGGTAAACCTTACCATATCATGGAACATATGGATCCAAATCAGCCCCTTACGAAGCAACGCATAAACTAGGGTTTAAGCTTCTGTCACTCTAGCAACCCATCATCTACTTATTACTTCCCAATGCCTCCCTCTAGGCCCAAACAATGGTGAAGTGTCATGTAGTCGACGTTCACATGACACCACTGGAGGGATGACAACATATATCTCATCAAAATATCGAACGAATACCAAATTCACATAACTACTTATAGCAAGACTTCTCCCATGTCCTCAGGAACAAATGTAACTACTAGCAACTAGCATCAACTACAAGTTGTAATCAACACTACTAGCAACCCACAGGTACCAATCTGAGGTTTGGATACAAAGATTGGATACAAGAGATGAACTAGGGTTTGAGATGAGATGGTGCTGGTGAAGATATTGATGGAGATTGACCCCCTCCCGATGAGAGGATCGTTGGTTATGACGATGGTGATGATTTCCCCCTCTCGGAGGGAAGTTTCCCCGGCAGAACAGCTCCGCCAGAGCCCTAGATTGGTTCCGCCTCATGGCGGAGTTTCGTCGCGTGAGCTTTCTTACGATTTTTTCCTCGACGAAAGACTCCATATAGCCAAAGATAGGCATCGGAGGGCCACTAGGGGGGCCACGAGGCAGGGGGCGCGCCCAGGGGGGGTAGGGCGCGCCCCCACCCTCGTGGACGGTGGGTGGCCCCCCTCTGGTACTTATTTTGCCCAATATTTTTTATATATTCTAAAAATAATTCCCATGGAGTTTCAGGACTTTTGGAGATGTGCAGAATAGGTCTCTAATATTTGCTCCTTTTCCAGCCCAGAATTCCAGCTGCCGGCATTCCCCCTCTTCATCTAAACCTTGTAAAATAAGAGAGAATAGGCATAAGTATTGTGACATAATGTGTAATAACATCCCATAATGCAATAAATATCGATATAAAATCATGATGCAAAATGGACGTATCTACTCCCCCAAGCTTAGACCTCGCTTGTCCTCAAGCGAAAGCCGAAATCGAAAAATATGTCCACATGTTTAGAGATAGAGGTGTTGATAAAATAAAATACGGACATGAGGGCATCATGATCATTCTTTGGAGAGCAATATATATATTGTCATATGATACCTTATGCTAAAGTAACAATTCATTCACATACTCAAGTATGAATCAGAAACTTCATTAAAAACTAACAAACTATAGTCTTAGTCATTGAAGCAATTGCAATTTATCATAACATAGGAAAGAGTCAATATAAGAGCTCCTCAGCAAGTCCACATACTCAACCATCTTTTAGTCTTTCACAATTTCTAATAATCACGCGGTATTTATGGTTATGAAGTTTTAATCGGACACAGAGAAAGATAGGGGCTTATAGTTTTGCCTCCCAACTTTTTACCTCAAGGGTAATGTTAACAATAATAGTTCATGCAAACCCACATCCAATTAGCCATATATATTAGGATCTTTCCAACACATTGTGCTTGCCAAAGGATAAAATGTAAAAAGGAAAGGTGAAGATCACCGTGACTCTTATATGAAGTAATAGACAAGAATAAAAGATAGGCCATTCGCAGAGGGAAGCAGAGGTTGTCATGTGCTTTTATGGTTGGATGCACGAAATCTTACTGCAAAAGAACGCCACTTTATATTGCCACTTGTGATATGGACCTTTATTATGCAGTCCGTCGCTTTTATTTCTTCCACATCAAAAGATCGTATAAAGTTTATTTTCTCCACACTAATAAGTCATACATATTTAGGGAGCAATTCTTATTGCTTGCAACGATGACAACTTACTTGAAGGATCTTACTCAATCCATAGGTAGATATGGTGGATTCTCATGGCAAGACTGGTTTTAGGGATATTTAGAAGCACAAGTAGTATCTCTACTTGGTGCAAAGAAATTGGCTAGCAAGAGAGGGAAAGGCAAGCTCAACATGTTGGATGATCCATGACAATATAATTTATCTCAGATGTAAGAAAACATAACCCATTACGTTGTCTTCCTTGTCCAATGTCAAATCTTTAGCAAGTCATATTTTAATGAGTGCTCACAATCATAAAAGCTGCCTAAGATAGTATATTTATATGTGAAAACCTCTCTTTCTTTATTACTTCCTATTAATTGCAATGATGATCAAAACTATGTTTGTCAACTCTCAACAATTTTTATTCATCATAATATTTATATGTGAGCTCATTACTCTCCATAAGATTCACATGATCCCTTTATTTCTTTTTATTTCGTCTCTCTTATTTTATTCTATTCCCTCAAGATCATAGAAAAATAATCAAGCCCTTGACTCAACACTAATCTTTATTATATATAGCTCACGGACTCGATTACATAGAAGGATCATAAAGAAAAATTCACAACTAGATCATACTAAAATTTATTCTACTAGATCAAGATATTATCAAAAGGATCGAACTAAAAAAATGGTAAAGATAAAAGTGTGATGGTGATACGATACCGGGGCACTCCCCCAAGCTTGGCAGTTGTCAAGGGGAGTGCCCATACCCATGTGTTTATGTTTCCTTCCTTGGAGGTGGTGATGAAGGAGTTGTTGATGATGTGGGCTTCTTCCTTAATTTGCGCTTGAGGATAGAATTTTGCTCCGTCAGGTCCTCATCTCCTGCACAAGGCTTAATACCTTTTTGCATAGTTCTTGTTTGTTCTCCTGCAAGAGACAAAAAGGAATAAACTCGACCTTAGGTTTCTTTGCTCTATTGGGGAGGCTTGACTTTTCGAATTCCACATGCATGTCCCCAGGTTGAGGTAATGGGACTTCATCTTCATCTGAGCTCGTCTCCTCCTTTCCCCTAGGCTCATAGTCTTCTTCTTCTGTGGTACAACCACAATGCTCCAAGTCCCCGTAGACCTTATGATCTGCAAGGTAATCAGCCACATAGCTTTCTCCCTCCGAATCTTGGGACAACATATTGCTCTAATCTGCCGCAGACACAGCTCGAATCAAAAACAGGGGATTTTTGCATGATACTGTGGTCAAAACCTTTGGGAGCTTATATAGTGAATTTTTTACCGACCAAAAGAAGTATCATGCAAGAAAACAGGGTCCGGAGAGCCACGAGGTGCCCACGAGGCAGGGGGCGCACCCTCCACCCTCGTGGAAGCCTCGTGTCCTTTCCGGTCTGCTTCTTATTTTCCTATTTTCTTAAATATTCAAAAACGGAGAAAAATTTCCATTAGAACTGTTTTGGAGTCTGTTTGCTTACCGTACCATGTACCTATTCCTTTTCGGAGTCTGAAACATTCTGGAAAGTGTACCTTATGTATTCCTCCAAGGTTACGGTTTCAATCACATTAGTTTCAACATTTATAGGATTACCTGAGATATAATGTTTGATTCTTTGACCGTTCACCACCCTCAGATTTGTGCCTTCGAAGTTGTTGATTTTTATGGCACCAGAACGGTAGACCTCCTCGATGATGTAAGGACCTTCCCATTTAGAGAGGAGTTTGCCTGCAAAAAATCTTAAACGAGAGTTGTATAACAATACATAATCACCTACATTAAACTCACGTTTTGTATCCTTTTATCATGCCATCTTTTAACCTTTTCTTTAAATAGTTTGGCATTCTCGTAGGCCTGGGTTCTCCATTCATCAAGTGAGCTAATGTGAAAAAGCCTCTTCTCACTGGCAAGTTTAAAGTCATAGTTGAGCTCTTTAATAGCCCAATATGCCTTATGTTCTAGTTCAAGAGGTATGTGACATGCTTTGCCATAAACCATTTTATATGGAGACATACCCATAGGATTTTCATATGCAGTTCTATAAGCCCATAATGCATCATCAAGTTTCTTGGACCAATTCTTTCTAGATCTATTAACAGTCTTGTGCAATATTAATTTAAGCTCCCTATTGCTAAGTTCTACTTGACCACTAGACTGTGGATGATATGGAGATGCAATTCTATGATTAACATCATACTTAGCAAGCATTTTACGAAAAGCACCATGAATAAAATGTGAACCACCATTAGTCATTAAGTATCTAGGGACTCCAAACCTTAGAAAAATAACTTCTTTAAGCATCTTAATAGCGATGTTATGATCAGCACTACTAGTTGGAACAGCTTCTACCCACTTAGTAACGTAATCAACAGCAACTAAAATATGTGTGTAGCCATTAGAGGAAGGAAAAGGTACCATATAATCAAAGCCCCAAACATCAAATGGTTCAATAAGAAGTGAATAGTTCATAGGCATTTCTTGACGTCTACTAATATTACCAATTCTTTGACATTCATCACAAGACAAGAGAAACTTACGGGCATCTTTGAAGAGAGTAGGCCCATAAAAACCAGATTGCAATACCTTATGCGCATTTTTTCTCTAGCATGGTGTCCTCCATAAACCTCAGAGTGGCAGTTGCGTAGGATCTATTCCTGTTCATGCTCAGGTACACAACGTCTAATAACACCATCTACTCCTTCTTTATAAAGATGTGGGTAATCCTAGAAGTAGTGTCTTAAATCATAGAAGAACTTTTTCTTTTACTGGTATGTGAAACTAGGTGGTATAAATTTAGCAACAATGTAATTAGCATAATTAGCATACCATGGAGCAGTATGAGAAGCATTTATGGAAGCTAATTGTTCATCAGGAAAGCTATCATCAATAGGTAGTGGGTCATCAAGAACATTCTCTAACCTAGATAAGTTGTCTGCAACGGGGTTCTCAGCTCCCTTTCTATCAATAATATGCAAATCAAATTCTTGTAGCAAGAGAACCCATCTAATAAGTCTAGGTTTAGCATCTTTCTTTTCCATAAGATATTTAATAGCAGCATGATCAGTGTGAACAGTTACTTTATAATCAACTATATAAGGTCTAAACTTATCACAAGCAAATACAGCTGCTAAAAATTCCTTTTCAGTAGTAGCATAATTCCTCTAGGCACTGTCTAGAGTTTTACTAGCATATTGGATAACATTTAATTTCTTATCAACTCTTTGTCCTAGAACAGCCCCTAAAGCATAATGACTAGCATCACACATAATTTCAAAGGGTAAATTCCAATCAGGAGGTTGAACAATAGGTGCAGAAACCAAAGCTTTCTTAAGTATTTCAAATGCTTCTACACAATCATCATCAAAGACAAAAGGAACATCTTTTTGTAAAAGATTAGTCAGAGGCCGAGAAATTTTAGAGAAGTCCTTAATTTACCTCCTATAAAAACCGGCAATACCTCCCTTCTTATGGACACAATGGACAGGACTTACCCATTGACTATCAGCAACGGGATAAATTATACCTGCCTCCAGAAGCTTTAGTATTTCTTTTCTTACCACTTCTTTCATCTTAGGATTTAACCGTCGTTGGTGATCATCAAGAGTATATCAAATAGCAGCACGGTGCTTCTTCAGAGTTTTCAATAATTTCTTCTCTTCATGCTCTGAAAGGTTAGCACTAATAATAACAGGATATATCTATTTCTCATTAAGATAAGCATATTTAAGAGTATCAGGTAAAGGTTTAAGCTCAAACACGTGATCACCCTTAGGTGGAGGAGGATCCCCTAGGATTTCGATAGGCAAGTTCTGTTTCAAAATAGGTCCATGTTTAAAGAATACTTCATCTATTTCCCTTCTTTCATTCATAAACATATCATTTTCATGGTCTAGAAAATATTGTTCTAAAGGATCACTAGGAGGCATGACAATAGAAGCAAGACCAATAATTTCATCTTTACTATAGGCAATTCTTTATCATGGGGTTGTCTACGAAATTTGGCAAAATTTAACTCATGAGACATATCCCCTAAACCAACAGAAACAATATCCTTGTTGCAGTCGATCTTAGCATTAATAGTATTTAAGAAGGGTCTACCAAATATAATGGGACAAAAGTCATCTTGTGGGGAACCAAGAACAAGAAAATCAGCAGGATATTTAACTTTCCCACACAAGACTTCAACATCTCTAACAATCCCAACTGGTGAAATAGTATCTCTATTAGCAAGCTTAATTGTAACATCAATCTCTTCTATCTTAGCAGGTGCAATATCATGCATAATTTCTTTGTATAAGGAATGAGGTATTGCACTAGCACCCATATCACATAAGCCACGATAGCAATGATATCCTATTTTAACAAAAATAACAAGCATGCCTACAACAGGTCTATGTTTATTTTTAGTATCGGAGCTAGCAATTCTAGCAGATTCATTCCAGAAGTAAATAACATGCCCATCAATATTATCGGCCAAGAGATCTTTAACCATAGCAACACTAGGTTCAACTTTAATTTGCTCAGGAGGTTTGGGTGTCTTAATATTACTTTTTTAACCACAGTTGAAGCTTCAGCATGGTCCTTTATTCTAATAGGGAAAGCTGGTTTCTCAATATAAGCTGTAGGAACAACAGGATCATTACAAGTGATAGTCTTTCCTTCAACTTTAATAGGTGCAACTACTTTTAGTTCAAGGGGAGGATTATATTTAAACCACTTGTCCTTAGGGAGATCGACATCATTAGCAAAGGATTCACAAAAAGAAGCTACTATCTCAGAGTCAAGTCCATATTTAGTGCTAAATTCACGAAAAGCATCGGTATCCATAAAAGATTTAACACACTCAAACTTAGGTGTTATACCTGACGCCTTAACTTTGTCAAGGTCCCAATCTTCAGAGTTGCGTTTAATTCTTTCCAATAAATCCCATTTGAATTGAATAGTCTTCATCATAAAAGATCCAGTACAAGAAGTATCGAGCATGGAGTGATTACTGAGAGAAAGTCGAGCATAAAAATTTTGAATAATCATTTCTTTTGAGAGCTCATGATTGGGGCATGAATATAACATTAACTTAAGACTCCCCCAAGCTTGAGCGATGCTTTCTCCTTCGCGAGGCCAAAAAGCATATATATAATTATGATCACGATGAACAAGATGCATAGGATAAAACTTCTGATGAAATTCCAATTTCAATTGTTGGTAGTTCCATGATCCAATATCATCACATAGCCTCAACCATGTCAATGCATCTCCCTTCAAAGATAAAGGGAAGACCTTCTTCTTGTTAACATCCTCGAGCATACCTCCAAGCTTAAATAATCCACAAACTTCATCCACATAGATTTGGTGCAAATCGGGATGTAATGTTCCATCACCTGTGAAAGGATTAGCTAGCAGTTTCTCTATCATACCCGAAGGAATTTCAAAGTAAACATTTTCAGTAGGTTCAGTAGGTTGAGGAGCAACTCTTTGCTTTACTGGTCGGGGTGAAGATACCCCGAACAAGCCCCTCAAAGGATTATGTTCCATAGTAACAAGTGACAGTAAACTTCAGCACACTATACAAAATTTTCCTTACCAAATTCCACCTACCAAAGGCGCTTCAATCCCCGGCAATGGCACCAGAAAAGAGTCTTGATGACCCACAAGTGTAGGGGATCTATCGTAGCCTTTTCGATAAGAGTGTCGAACCCAACGAGGAGCAGAAGGAAATGATAAGCGGTTTTCAGCAAGGTATTCTCTGCAAGCGCTGAAATTATCGGTAACAGATAGTTTTGTGATAAGGTAATTTGTAACGAGTAACAAGTAATGCAAATAAAATAAGGTGCAGCAAGATGGCCCAATCCTTTTTGTAGCAAAGGACAAGCCTGTACAAACTCTTATATAAAGGAAAGCGCTCCCGAGGACACATGGGAATTATCGTCAAGCTAGTTTTCATCACATTCATATGATTCGCGTTTGGTACTTTGATAATTTCATATGTGGGTGGACCAGTGCTTGGGTACTTCCCTTACTTGGACAAGCATCCCACTTATGATTAACCCCTATTGCAAGCATCCGCAACTACAACAGAAGTATTAAGGTAAACCTAACCATAACATGAAACATATGGATCCAAATCATCCCCTTACGATGCAACGCATAAACTAGGGTTTAAGCTTCTGTCACTCTAGCAACCCATCATCTACTTATTACTTCTCAATGCCTCCCTCTAGGCGCAAACAATGGTGAAGTATCATGTAGTCGACGTACACATGACACAACTAGGGGGATGACAACATACATCTCATCAAAATATCGAACGAATACCAAATTCACATTACTACTTATATCAGGACTTCTCCCATGTCCTCAGGAACAAATGTAACTACTCACAAAGCATATTCATGTTCATAATCAGAGGGGTATTAATATGCATAATGGATCTGAACATATGATTTTCCACCAAGTAAACCAACTAGCATCAACTACAAGGAGTAATCAACACTATAGCAACCCACAGGTACCAATCTGAGGTTTGGATACAAAGATTGGATACAAGAGATGAACTAGGGTTTGAGATGAGATGGTGTTGGTGAAGATGTTGATGGAGATTGACCCCCTCCCGATGAGAGGATCATTGTTGATGACGATGGTTGTCAGGACCCTGATTCCAAGTCACATTGATCTAGCCGGTAACACCTCATATCACATTGCAGCCTCACGCACGGTATCCCCACGGGTGTCGCCTTACCATGGCCCGGGACCGTTTGCGCCTTTTGGCTCACGTATATGATAGTGTCGCTAGCATCCATATGATAGAGAACCCGGGCCGACATGGCTAGTCGTAAACCCAAAGCGGCACAGACCTATGGGGACAGGCATACATGAATCATATCGAGCATGTCGGCCATCAGCGAGTGAATCCGAGCTGTAGCACTGGGCTAACAGGACTCCGGAAGTCACCGCGTGACATTTCCCCGAAGGGACAGACATAGGAACGAAATGAAACACATGCCAGCCAGTCAAGTGTCCTAAGCAGTAGTGCTGGGCTAGCAGGACTCTGGTGAACCGGGCTTTAGCGGACTACTATGGCTTAAGGAGCACTAGACTACATTTCCCCATAAGAGAGGCTCCCAAGGATAAACAACTAGATTGTCGGATCCCACACATACCAAGCATTTCAATCATACACACAATATGCTCGATATGTGTAAGTACAACATGGCATCACAACATAACTCTACGACTCAAGTATTTATTCAGTAGGCTCTGTGGAGCGAGATATTACAAACATGGGTCTCATGACCCAACAATCATAGCATACAAATCAAAACACATGCGGAAGCTTAACATGTCTGAGTACAGACATCTACAAATGAAAAAGGCTAAGAAGCCTGACTATCTACCAGATCCTGCCGAGGGCACAAGATCGTAGCTGAGGTAGCAAGCTAAACGTCGAAGCCCACACGGAACTACTAGCGAGACTGATGCCTCTCTGCAAAACATAAATTAAGCAAACGTGAGTACAATTGTACTCAGCAGGACTTACATCAGAACTAACTACATATGCATCGGTATCAACAAAGGGGTAGTGGAGTTTAACTGCAGCAAGCCAGCTTTGACTCAGTGGCTAACCTGAACTATGACAGCAAGCAACTCTTTTAAGGTGGCGCACACGAGTCCACATATTCACCATATCAATACACCACTATGGATCCGCTCCCGTCTCCCTACAAGAAGGCCATCCATAGCACTCATGCTTATCTTGCGAGTTTTAGAGTATCCACTTTCACTTGTCTATGAACTATGCAAGGGGTCCAAGTTTCCATATCCGAGGAATCCAGCTATTCAAATAGATAATGATAACCCTGCAGGGGTGTACTTCTTCACACACGCTCCCACCACTTATCACCATATACACGTCATGTATCTCGGCAACCTTCAAGCGGAAGCCTGGCGAGGGTGTCGGCCACGGCCTACCTAAACACTCAAGTCTCTAGTCTAGGTTTATCGCCTATCCAGGTTCCTTCCGCAGGTAGTCCGGCCGAGGTTTCCACATACGGCCCCAAATGATGTGAACAGGGTTCCCGAGACACCAAACGGGCGCCCGATACACCGTTCCACGGTGTATCTACCGCATCATAGCCCACCCCTAGGGTCAGTGCTACGCACGGCCGTCAACACATAACCTACAAATACCAGAAACTAGTTGCAACTCCTGGACAGAGTACTAGGGTGATTAAGAAGCCGTGAGGGTCAATTAAGGATCCCAATGAGTGGTAGTAGCTTTTCATGGATCACAGACACATAACTCAGTTCCTGAGGACGGTTTCAATGAGACAACCCACCATGTACTCCTACATGGCCTCTCACCGCTACCTTTACCAAATCGTGTTCACACACTTAGCTCACACACAGTAGGACATGTTCACACACCTCCGATTCATCCCCGATGAATCAGACCTGACACAACTCTATCCAATAGCAGGCATGAGAAACAAGCATGAATGAGTAGGCACATCAGGGCTCAGACAACTCCTACTCATGCTAGTGGGTTTCATCTATTTACTGTGGCAATGACAGGTCATGCAAAGGAAAAGGGTTCAACTACCACATCATGTAAAAGTTGAATCATTGCTGTCCTAATGCAGTAAAAGAGAGCAGGAGCGAGAGAATGGTATTGTATCGGAATGAACAAGGGGGTTTTGCTTGCCTGGAACTTCTGAAGATAATATAGCTCTTCATCGGTGTCATCGAACTCATCGTCGAAACCACGTCTATCGAGACAGGACAATTACCGGCAAACAAAGAGGAACACAATCAATGCAATGGAACAATTATGATGCATGATAATGTCATGGCAATATGTTGTGGATTGAGCTAATACAACTAGCAACCATATTAAATGAAGTTGGTTTCAATCAAGGGTTCAAATTCAAACTCCATATGTGCTTATTTAAATGTCAATTATGCAAATTGCCCTGTACAGCAACCCTAGGTTGTTCAAACATGCATGCAAATATCATAAACAGATTCCTTGAATTTTTCTGATAATTTTATTATATAATTTATTTCATTCTGAGTTATAGATTATTTTCTATGATTTTTAGAAGTTTAGGCATTTTCTGGAATTTCTTGAATTGTTTTAAAACAGAAATTATTTACTGCGTCAGCAAGACATCGTCATGATGTCAGCAAGTCAACGGGGCACGGTCCAGGTCAAACCTGACCAGTGCGGTCCACTGGTTATTGACATAGTGTTGTTCAGTGTCAATGACAGGTGGGGCCTGGTCAACGTCTGACGTGGCCAGGTCAAACTAACCGGTGGGGCCCGTGGGGGTTAATTTAATCTAAACGTAAATAAAACCTGGTTAGTTAGGGCATGGGGCCCATCGGTCAGTGGGTCAGGGGGATTAGTTAGGGCGTCATTAGCCTAAACTAATCTGCCACGTCAGCTAAACGGTGATTAGCCGCCGGTGCTAAGCAGAACGCGACGATGCTCCTCGTCCGGCCATCTCCGGCGATGAGAGCTCGCGCGGTTGGGCTCTACGGATGCAACGCGTCGAGGTGCATCAGATGGTGGCCGTGGGGGGTGGCGGGGTGGCCGGAATCTTCATCAACGTCAACCGTGGCGGCTGCCGGAGCTCAGGTGAGCTCGGGGCCGAGGCTACAACGGCCGTGGCGCTGCGGGGTTGGCACCTACGGCTTCTACATGGTGCGGCGAGTATGTTGAACGCATGCCCGGGACCAAATGGTCACCGGAGTGTCGCCAGCGTCGAGCTCATGCGGCGGTGAGTGCTCGGCCTTGGCGGGACGGCGGCTAGAGGATGGGAAGGACCTGGAAAGAGAGGGGAAATGCGGCGTAGCTCACTCGGGGGTTGTTGAGCAGCTCAGCGTGCTTGGGGACGGCTCGGAGGCGACGAACCCACGACGGTGATCTCGGGTGCCCGAGGAGGAAGACTAGGGCGAAGGCGGCTCCACAGGGCGCCCGGGCTCGCTTGGCTCATCGGAGACAAAGATGAAGACGCTGCGGAGCCTCTAGACATGGCGTAAGGGTGAGGGGCTGGCTCTAGGCACGGCGGCAGCGAACGGCGGCGGCGATCGCTTTGGGGTGCGTGCAGGAGAGAGAACAGAGGAGGGGGATGAGCTCGAGGGAGTGAGCGAGAGGGACCAGGGGGCTGCGTGGCATCGTGGAGGCGTCTAGGCCCTCGGCGGCAAGCAGGAGGTGGCGTGCGGTGGCCGTGCGCGTGCCGGCGTGCGGTGGCCATGCACCTCGGTCCTTCTGGCAGAGGAAGGAGAAGACACGGGTGCCCCTGGTGGGCTGGTCCGCCAGCTGGGCCACCAGGTGGGCTGGAAGGCCAAGTAGGTTGGCCCAGGTAGATCTCTCTGTTTTTTAATTCTGTTTTCTATTTATTTCCTCTGTTTTGATTTAGGTTTAAAACTAAACCAATTTTGTTGCTTCTGTAAATTATTGTAGGGACTAGAGATATTACTCTGGAGCCCCACAATAATTTCCAAAATTATTGGACATGTATTTCTTTTATAACAGAAATAAAGCCAATTCAAATACATTATGGTTTAATTCAAAATGCCCAAATTAATTACCCTTAATGCCCTAAAATATTGGTTTGGATTTTTTACCTCTTGCCAATATTTTCAGGGATTAAAGTGAACATTTCCTTGGGCTCATTTGAAGAAATTTTTTACTTTCTCATTTTCAAAGATTTCTGAGGCTTTGGGAATTCCCTCAATTCAATTTTCCTTGAATTTAAACATGATGCAACAACCAAGATAGTCCAAGGCCAAGGTGAAACTAGGGATGTGACAATGGTGGTGATTTCCCCCTCCCGGAGGGAAGTTTCCCTGGTACAACAGCTCCGCTGGAGCCCTAGATTGGTTCTGCCAAGGTTCCCCCTCGTGGCGGAGTTTCGTCCCGTGAGCTTGCTTTTGAATTTTTTTCCTCGATGAAAGACTCCATATAGCAAAAGATGGGCATCAGAGGGCCACCAGGGGGCCCACGAGGCAGGGGGCGTGCCCAGGGGGTAGGGCGCGCCCCCCACCGTCATGGACGGTGGGTGGCCCCCTCTGGTACTTCTTTCACCCAATATTCTTTATATATTCTGAAAATAATTCTTGTGGAGTTTCAGGACTTTTGGAGATGTGCAGAATAGGTCTCTAATATTTGCTCCTTTTCCAACCCACAACTCCAGCTGCTGGCATTCCCCCTCTTCATGTAAACCTTGTAAAATAACAAAGAATAGGCAAAAGTATTGTGACATAATGTGTAATAACAGCCCATAATGCAATAAATATCAATATAAAAGCATGATGAAAAATGGGCGTATCAGTATCCTCTAGATCAACCCAACCTCACATCACTCGCGGGTACCCCTCGGGGCCGACCCGATGTCATCATGGTTCTATGGTAAGTCAAATAACCGTGTGTCTGAAACAACAAGGGGGGAAACTAAGGATTCACCCTCGATGGATTCCCACTCGATGTAACCATCAAGGTGGACTTGGAGGAATCACCCTCGTTGGTCCACACTTGAGGAGTTGCACGACAGAGTCATTATCAGGAGTGGTCAAGGAGGAACCACCCTTGATGGCCACGACCGAATAGCTACACTACAGGGTTAACATCATAAGTGCTGATGAGGTATCACCCTCGAAACATCGATAGTAACTCTGTAGAGTCGTACAACTAAGGGGGTGATGTGCGGTGTCGAGGCCTGGACGTCAATCACGTTGATCGAGTCATCAAACATAAAGCAAGGGCAACAGGGACAAGGTGGGGGTCACTGATGGATCTCTAACCAACCTATACTAAGCTGTTTAGAATAAGCAGGTAAGGTATGAAAGCAGGTAACAAAAACAGGCTATGCATCAGAATAGTATCATACAAAAAGTAGTAGCACTTCCAATGCAAGCATGTGAGGGAAAGAAATGGGCGATATCAGAATGCTCAAGGAGGGTTTGCTTGCCTGGAAGCTCTGTAGATAGAAACGGACCCTCGAAGGTGAATTAGTCAATCACTGGATCAACAACGGTCTCGGGGGTCTACCGAAAAAGAAGTAACGACGGGGAACAGAATAAATAATAGAGCAATCAAATACATCACAAAGCAAGACACGTCAATATGCGGTGCTAGGGGTGACTTAACACAAGGCTACACGTTGCAGACGAAGCGAGAAAATATCCGGGAATATTTTTCGGGCTCCAGGCATTTATTGGTCAGATGAATCGGAGGGGACGGATCCATGTTCGCTATGCTAGAGGCACGTGACAGATGAACGGATGACATATTCAGATTTGTCACATTTTTCTTAGCAACTTTCATATATAGAACTTTTTTCTTCGGAGTTACGGTTTAATTTCTATTAATATTCAAAGATTTAAACAATTACCAAAATTTTTGAATTTACTTTTATTTATTTTTAAAACTCTAATTGCTAGGTGCACCTGGTGCAATGCACACACAGGTGCACCAGTGGCTGACCAGTGGGCCCCTGTTGACCAAGTCAACTGCCCAGTTAGCTGGTCAACTGGGTCAGATGAACAATCAACTGGGGCATGGGGCCCAAAGTCAGTGGCACATGAAGTGCCATGCAGCCGCCCCATAAGCGCCATGCACGGCTGCAGACGACGACGGGCCTTGCGGCGGGGAGAGGGCACAACACTGGTAGCGGCACGCCGGACCGGCCGCCGGGGACGGTTGCCGGAGGCGTGGGGTTACTGCGGCGACGGCGCTAGGAGGCGGGGCAAAGGAGGTGGCAGACGTTGGCGACACAGGGCGGGGTGTGGGTGCGCACGCGTGCGGGTGGCTGCGACGAGCGGAGGCAGAGGCGCGACAACAGTTAAGCAGGCATTGTCCAGGCGGTGGCCGGCAAGGCGTACAGGGGCATGGTCAAGACACGGCCAGGGACGGCGGCTGCAGCGTCTGCAGTAGGCGGAGTGGGGGAAAGCGAGCCGGCAAGCGCAGGCGGCTGCGGCTTGAGCAGCAGCAGCGATCCAGGCAGCGGCAATCAGCAACGGCGCGAGCGCGGTGTAGGGGACACGCACCGTGCTGCCAGAGCGTGAGCGGAGCGCGGGGACAACAGGGAAGGGTCGCGGTGAGCGCGAGGTCGTCATGAGCCTCGTGCATGAGCAGGACAGTGCCAAACGACGATGGAGTCGATGGGGGAAAAGGAGGATTGATGAGCCTCACTGGTAGGAGGGCGGGGACGCGCTCGAACAGGTCTGGGGGCGCCAGAGGTGGAGACCGACGGCGATGTCCGTGGCGGCTGTGGTGCGGATGGCAGCTTGATGTGGAGCGTACAAGGCACTTTGGCTTCGACCCAGAGGCGTAGGTGAAGGAGACGAGGTTGGGGAAGCTCGTGGCCAGCTTGTAGCAGCTCGGGGATGACCCGGAGCACGACAACGATGATGCGGCGGTGACGGCAACGCACGGGTGTCGAGCAGGAGAGCTGGGGCATGAGAGGGAAGAAAAAGGGGGTGCTAGGGTTTCGGGGAGGAGTGGGAAGTCTTATCCATCTCGGGGTGTCGTGGATGCTCGACACGAGCTCATAGGGAGCGTGGACGGCCAGCCAGAGGCCACGGCCATGGCTCTGTCTCCCTATACAAAAGAAGAAGGAGAAGGCCGTGGTGGGCTTGGGCCATGCTATTGTAGCACTAGGCTTTCCAATGCACGGTGTGCACTTAGCCCCTTCTCTATTTTCTCTGCTTGAATATTTTGGTATTGTTTTCTACTTAAATCCCATAGCAAATAAATTTAGGCCAACTTGAAATTTGGCGCATAATTAGTGGGCAATATTTTAAAACTGCACAAAAGTTTTCAGGTGGTTTGGGAAAAACATAAAGATTTGTTTATAATTAAAAGCCCATAATAGTTGATGTTGGACCAATTATTATTTTCCTAGGAATTTATTTGTGAGTCAAGTGAAGTTGGATTCAACATGACAATGATTAGGGGAATTTATAGAATTATTCAAACATTTTAGTTTTACTGCTTAGAGAAATAATTTATTTGACTTTATTTTAAATTTGAAAATGGCTTTGATTTTTGGACAGGTGGCAAGCTTTATAGTAATCACGATGACATGGCCACCATTAGGGGTGTTACTATAGCGTGACTCTCGGAGTGTTACAGGAGGCGTGCAAGTAGAACGCTGCGCAGACTCACCGGGAGTCGAGCCCTTTGACCTCCATCTGCCACCCACCTCACTCCCAACTTCTCCCTTAATGGTGCCCGAGCCCCTATTTTAATGGTGTGGCTAGGTCTCATTGACTAAGATTTAAGAGAGAGAAAAGAAAATTTGAAAATAAAATTTTGCATGGATTTTGATGTAAAATCTCATGGACATAACATCGACTAAAACTTAGCAATACTGATATATATGATAACAATGGCAATGGATAATAATTGTCATACATATTCAGAAGATAATTAAAAATGCCACATGTGGCAACGCCGGAAAGACACAGGCGCAAAAGAAGAAGTAAGACGCAAACAACAATCTGGGTTGCTGCTTTCTACTTCACCCTGATCTACTCCGGCATCGTCGACATTTCGTCCATGCCACAAGAGTTCTCGCAACGAGTGGCGATGATCTCTTTCACCTCCTCAATATGTCGCTTGATAGTAGCCATGGATTCCTCCACCAGCCTTTCATGCTCGATGCGGAGCTTGGCATTCTGGTCCATAAGTTTCTTGACCATGACGCCCGTCTTCTTCAATAAGGCAGTGCTCTCCTCGTGGTGCTTCACCCAGCTGGCGATCTTCACCCTCATAAGGTTACGCTAGGTGCGGAGCTTCACCTTCTCATCCCTTAGTCGACGCATGACGTTGGTCGCCTTATCCAACGAGGCATTGATCTCCTCCTACAGCTTCACCGAGCCGGAGATCTCATCCATCAGCTTATTGAGCATAGCGCGCATGCACCTGTGAGAGCTCTCGCCTCCCGTGAGAGATCCTTCCAGGTTGCCGTGGCGTGATAGGACCTCTCTACTGCTTCTGCGGCGCGTCCGAACATCTATGTTGCTTCTGAGGCGCGGTCGGATCACTCTGCCACTTCGGTGGCATGGCGGGACCTCTGTTGTGGTTCAGCAGTGTGGCGGGACCTCTGTGCTGCTTCAGCGGTGTGGCGGGACCCCTCGGCTGCTATCGCGGTGAGGCGGGACTTCTCTGCTGCTTCGCTTCCATGCTCGCCACTCCCTGGTAATTTCCCAACCAAGAACTCCTCCTACGGGCCATGTCACACGCAAGGAATGATGAAGAAAGACTTGTTTGTTTGCTGGTGAGGGATTGATGAGGAATGTGCAGTCATTTTGAGTAGGTAGTATTTATAACCTAGTAATAAGCTGCTAAGTGGGAAACCGTTTAGGTTTTGATTGGTGTGAACAAGTTTGCAATTAAATATAGCATGGTGATTTGGAATGTGACGAGAAACAAGCTCAAAATTTATTGATGATTCCAGTTTTTGAAGTGCGGCACAATTCCCGGATTGCGTAATGTGGGCACGCGTTCTTGGATGCATACGTGGCTTGTGCACCATAGGATGCACAACAATTGGCGATGTCAGCACATGACTTGTTCCATCAATGGAGCGCGCTCGTTATTACCACCACACACGATTATTTTAATTAGAATGTGTGCCCCTCTACTGCACACACACCTTGACCTGTCTGGCCATTTATATTCTTTTGGCTAATCACTCACAGTTGATCCTAGTTAACTGTATGGCATCTATTGCACACACCTTGATCTAGCTGACCGTTTCTGTTGTTTTAGCTCATTGCAAACATTTCATATGAGTGAACTATATGCCATCTATCGCACACACACCTTGATCTGGCTGACCATTTCTGCTATTTTCTCTTATCACAAATAGTTCATCCTAGGGAACTCTATGCCGTCTATCGCACACACCTTGATTTGGTGGACCATTTCTGTTGTTTCCATCAATGCAAACAGTTCGTATGGATCAACTATATGCCACGTATCACGCACGCGACTCTAATCTGAATCATGCTTGATGCCTCCACCGTCGCACATAGTTCATTTTATTGGTGACAGTTTGGTTACGATATCGTTCGTGATTCATACATCACACAAAGTTTGGTCGAAGCGTCTGTGATGCATGTGTCGCATTAGCAGCATCCTATAGTAGTGGCCATCATCATTTCCTCATAGTGCATAGGTTTGATCTTCTGATAAGATGAAATATTCAGTAGATTTGATAATCTTTTCCCGACCTTTGCATTTTGTTACAGTCTTAACTGAAGGTTCTACATCTTATGTAGTAAATTCTTTGCTTAGTTTTATGGACAAACTATTCCAGAACCTTTGCTAGTTTAGTCTTGTTTAACTTGAGCCAAATATTCAATAGTCTTAATAAATTGTATCATCCTCCCACTTACTCTTTTAGTGAGAAAACTTTTTCTCGATAAACACTTACTCTGACAAACATTTGGTCCTTCGAATTTTATAAGAGGAACACAAAACCTACAATCAAGCATTTGGTCCAAAATATTATATAACTCTTTATAGTTTTATCATACTTTTAGATTGTGCATCTGTTCAATGCATATTTTGCTGTTTCATGATCAAATCCCCAAAATAAGAGTAGATCGGTAATAATAATTCCACAATTATTCAATTACTTACTAAACTTATGACTTAGATGTATCTCTTCATGATAGAACAATTCTATTATCTTTTGTCATAATGATATTATAACTTCATCCTAAATTTCTTTGGAACTTTCAAATATTTCAGTCCTTACCAAGTAAATCACATTTACTCGTAACTTTGATTAAGTATAAATATTCACCGCGCCCTGTTATATCCATCAGACTTACATCATAATGTATTTAATTATTTCAAATAAAAGACTTTTATACCTCATCTTATTAAGTTTCAATTGACCGATATAACCAAGCAGTGCCACACACAAGTGGTTTTATCAGTATTCTCAACACGTTTAGCTTTAATGTTATAGATCACAAACTTCAAGATTCATCATGAATAAACCATCACAAAATAGAGGTTTAATCAAATTCCATATTATCATAATAATCCGAACAACTATTGTTTAAAACTTATAATAATATCCATCACATAGCCCATAGGATAATGCATTACATAACTTCGAAGCAAAATAGATATTGTTTTAGTTCTAAGATAAATCTTGAAGATAAACTAAAGACATGACTTTGATGGTCTTTGAGTAGCGATCCCATCACCATTCCCGACTTGTATCACGACTTCATTGCTTCTCTCCTTGTGAGCTCTCTGTAGTCCCTGCATCAGTTTGTAAAACGAGAGCAACTGGTCACTATCAAATAGTCATGAAATAAAAAAAATTAATGTAGAATAACATTAACTTTCTACAACGATTATACCTTTACCGGAAGAACCACTTCTTATCCACCAAATACTTCTTGCAGTTATGCTTCCAGTGTCCCTTATGCTTGCAGTAGAAGCATCCAGTCTCTGTAGAGGCTCCGCCCTTCACTACAAAAAAGACACATATGTGACATTATGGCCCAAACGAAAACTATTTATGTCATGGTTATGACACTTCTATGACGATATTTGTGACAAAAACACGTATCATCGTAGATGTGGTAGGCTCCTGCATGACAAAAAGTTATGACAGAAAATGGGCTTTTCATCCTAGGTGGGCCGGAGACGCACCTGCATGAAATTCTTTGGGCCGTCCATGACATAAAAAATCGTGGTAGAAGTGAGGGTGAGAAAAATTTCGAGGAGTTCCTGGCTACGGTGGGTCGTTGTGGCTGAGCGATGTAGTATGGTTTGCGCGTTTCTCTCATATGCACGTGTGTGCGAGGCGTTCGCTATGGAACCCTTGCGAGGTGTTTCGACCATAGGCACTTGCAAAGAAGTCTGTTTCCTCTGTGTTGTGGTACGCTAGACCCCTCCCGAAAAACAGGACCCCGTGTCGATCGTAGGCGCTCAAACACAAGTCCATTTCCTCCGTTTTGAGGTACACTAGACCCCTACCGATGAACATGACCCTATTTCGGCCGTATGCGGTCGAATAGAAGGTAGTTTCCTCTATTTGCGGTATATCAGACCCCATTTTGGCTGTTCTGTCCAAGCTAGTTGGCTCCCGATGAACAGGACACATTCTGTTGCCTCCCGATGAATAGGGTGTTGTTTCTCCATACTGATCCAGCCGGTTGGCTGCCGATGAACAACATGTTGTTGTTGTTGTCATCCATTGCCTCTCCATGTACACGAGCCCAGGCCCTATGTATGCGCGAATATGTATTTCAGACCTCGCCCGTATGTACGTACGTGGCCGTCTGTTTTGGCATATGGTTGTACATACATGTACATGATTTAGACATGACTCCCTGAACTGCTACATCGGGGGATCTACTACGACATATGTTGCTACTTACTCGGTCATGGTTCTGCTACCTCTTGATCATGTGTTAGTTTTCCCTTAAATAGGAAAGGGTGATGCAGCAAAGTAGCGTAAGTATTTCCCTCAGTTTTTGAGAACCAAGGTATCAATCCAGTAGGAAACTACATGCAAGTCGCCTAGTACCTGCACAAACAATCAAGAACCTTGCAACCAACGCGATAAAGGGGTTGTCAATCCCTTCACGGCCACTTGCATAAGTGAGATCTGATAAAGATAAATATTTTTGGTATTTTTGTATAGATTGGAAAATAAAGATTGCAAAATAATTAGTAAACTAGAATTATAGATCGGAAACTTATATGATATAAAGTAGACCCGGGGGCCGTAGGTTTCACTAATGGCTTCTCTCATGATAGCGTATATTACGGTGGGTGAACAAATTACTACGAGCAATTTATAGAAAAGCACATAGTTATGATGATATCTAAGGCAATGATCATGAATATAGGCATCACGTCCGTGTCAAGTAGACCGAAACGATTTTGCATCTACTACTATTACTCCACACATCGACCGCTATCCAGCATGCATCTAGAGTATTAAGTTCATAAGAACAGAGTAACGCATTAGGCAAGATGACATGATGTAGAGGGATAAACTCAAGCAATATGATATAAACCCCATCTTTTTATCCTCGATGGAAACAATACAATATGTGCCTTCCTACCCCTACTGTCACTGGGAAAGGACACCGCAAGATTGAACCCAAAGCTAAGCACTTGTCCCATTGCAATAAAGATCAATCTAGTAGGCCAAACTAAACCGATAATTCAAACAGACTCGCAAAGATATCAAATCATGCATATAAGAATTCAGAGAAGAACCAAATAATATTCATAGATAATCAAATTCATAAACCCACAATTCATCGGATCTCGGCAAACACACTGCAAAAGAGTATTACATTGAATAGATCTCCAAGAACATCAAGGAGAACTTTGTCTTGAGAACCAAAGAGAGAGAAGAAGCCATCTAGCTAATAACTATGGACCCGAAGGTCTATGGTAAACTACTCACACATCATCGGAGAGGCTATGGTGTTGATGTAGAAGCCCTCCGTGATCGAATCCCCCTCCGGCAGATCACTGGAAAAGGTCCCCAGATGGGATCTCACGGGTACAGAAGGTTATGACAATGGAAAAGTGGTTTCGTGGCTCTCCTGTATGTTTTCAGGGTATAAGAGTATATATAGGCGAAATAAGTAGGTCGGTGGAGCTCCGCGGGGCCCATGAGGGTGGGGGCGCGCCTACACCCCTGGGCGCGCCCCTGCCTTGTGGAAGCTTCACGGACTTCCAGACTTGTACTCCAAGTCTCCAGGGTTGCGTTTGTTCCAAGAAAGATCCTCGCAAAGGTTTCGTTCCATTTGATATTCCTTTTCTGCAAAACACTGAAATAGGCAAAAAAACAGCAATTTGCACTGGGCCTTCGGTTAATAGGTTAGTCCCAAAAATAATATAAAAGTGCATACTAAGGCCATTAAACATCCAAAACAGATAATATAATAGCATGGAACAATCAAAAATTATAGATATGTTGGAGACGTATCAAGCATCCCCAAGCTTAATTCCTGCTCGTCCTCAAGTAGGTAAATGATAAAAATAGAATTTTTGATGTGGAATGCTACCTAACATAATTTTCAATGTAATTCTCTTTATTGTGGCATGAATATTCAGATCTGAAAGATTCAAGAAAAAAGTTTAATATTGACAGAAAAACAATAATACTTCAAGCATACTAACCAAGCAATTATGTCTTCTCAAAATTACATAGCCAAAGAAAGCTTATCCCTACAAAATCATATAGTTTGGTTGTTGGTGTCAAAACCGGCAGATCTCCGGTAGGGGTTCCCGAACTGTGTGTCTAAGGCGGATGGTAACAGGAGGCAGGGGACACGATGTTTACCCAGGTTCGGGCCCTCTTGATGGAGGTAATACCGTACGTCCTACTTGATTGATATTGATGATATGAGTATTACAAGAGTAGATCTACCACGAGATCGTAGAGGCTAAACCCTAGAAGCTAGCGTATGGTATGATTGTATATTGTCCTACGGACTAAGCTCTCCGGTTTATATAGACACCAGAGGGGGCTAGGGTTACACAAAGTCGGTTACAAGGGAGGAGATCTACATATCTGTATTGCCAAGCTTGCCTTCCACGCCAAGGAAAGTCCCATCCGGACACGGGACGAAGTCTTTAATCTTGTATCTTCATAGTCCAATAGTCCGGCCAAAGGATATAGTCCAGCTGTCTGGAGACCCCCTAATCCAGGACTCCCTTAGCAGCCCCTGAACCAGGCTTCAATGATGATGAGTCCGGCGCGCAGATTTGTCTTCGACATTGCAAGGTGGGTTCCTCCCCCGAATACTCCATAGAAGATTTTGAACACAAGGATAGTGTCCGGCTCTGCAAAATAAGTTCCACATACCACCGGAGAGAGAATAATATTTCCACAAATCTAATCTGCTGACACGTTTTGACAGCATGACATCATGTCATGGCCCGATCATTATTCGAAACGTTTTTCTCAACCAGTACTGCACATATTGCGAGGCGGTTTTCTTGACACGTCTTGTTGAAGCAGAGATCGTGTCCCCTTATTACGGGATTCTCATCAATACGGACGTGGGTAACCCAATCGTGCCTGTTGGTATGACTCCTCGATTTTAGGCAAGTCCCAAATGGCCATGAGGAGGACGCTTGATATTCACCTTCTTTATAAAGAGGCCAAGGCCTGTCATTTTTTCCCTCTCGTGCTCAATCGAATCCTTCCCCCGCCTCGAGTTCCAACACCCAAGGCTCAAGTCAGGCGCTTCGGACCTTCAACCATGTCCGGATCCAACCTCCAAGGTCGGTGGATTCCTTCCTCTGTCATAGAGGAGGACATCAAGAAACTGAGAGAGGCCAGGTATCTGACCGCCGAAATCTCGCACAGGCTGCCCGCCCGAGGGCAGGTCATCCCCACTCCCGAACCCAACAAGAGTGTTGTGTTCATCCCTGACTTCCTCCGAGGGCTAGGCCTTGCTCTGGATCCCTTTGTTAGGGGGCTCATGTTCTATTATGGGCCGGATTTTCATGATCTGTCCCCGGATTCCCTCCTCCACATCTCGTCGTTCATCGTCGTGTGTGAGGCCTTCCTCCGCATTACCCCACACTTCGGCCTATGGCTCAAGACCTTCAATGTGAAGCCGAAGATGATCGAGGGGCGGCATGCAGAGTGCGGAGGTGCTGTAACAAGCAAAAGCGATGAGGCTCCATGGCCAGAGGGTTCCTTCCCGGAGGTGTCCAGCTTGTGGCAGCGGGAGTGGTTCTATATCATAGCTCCCCGGAGTTCCAAGTGGGTAGCCACCCCTGCCTTTCGCTCAGGCCCCCCACCACAACTGACGTCATGGATCAACAAGGGGCTGAACTGGGGTCCAGTGAATGATGTGCCGATATTGCAGAGTCGCATCCAAGATCTCCTTGAGAGAGATGTCAGCCTGGTCTCGGTAATGCAAGTTATGCTAGTTCGTCGGGTCCCGCCTTGCAAACGTCGACCCCTCCATATGTGGGAGTTCAACCCGGAAGGACCGCGAACTATTTAGCATTTCCTCGGCATGACGCTCGAAGAGATGTACAAATTGTTCTTCGGACCCCAAATAAAGTGTCTGGACACTACCGAGGATGCGGGTTTGAGCTATAATCGCCCTGATACCCATGTAAGTAAACCCATGGCCGAACACGCTGTCTTTTTATTTATCATAACATCATTCTGAAAAGTTGCTCTTTGACCAGGACTGGATAACCAAGGCGAAGATGATTAGGTGTTTGCCCCCCTTCTCGAGGGCCTGGCCAATCCCGTACTAGATAGAATGCTCGAGCCGGCGCCCTATCAGGCACCCTCAGGGGAAGATAAAGGGGGAAATACAGAGGCTGAAAGCGGGCCTCACTCACTATTCGTCCAAACCGGGGGAATTAGCGCCTCCACAAAGGAGGATAACCAGGGAGAAGAATCTAACATTCGCTCTCCCCAAGGAAGGAAGAGGAACACCTCTGAAGACCCGGAAACAAAGGTTTTCAAACGGGGGAAGAAATCTTCGCCAGAGGGTCCCGTCTTGGAGGGTACTCTTGCCGCATAGTGCCCGCAAGGGGATCAGCCCTCGACCGAGCTGTAAGTAAACAAAGAGTACTTAATACTGAAAATATCCTACCTTACTTCTGAAGACAGTAACCGAAGCTTATCTCCTGTAGTTCGGATCATAGCCCTTCTCGACAGAGTTCGTCTTCGGGGGATCTTCTTCCGGAGATGATGAAGAGCGAAACACCTCCCCCTGCCACCCCGCCTCATGAGGCGGGTGACCCTGAAGTGTCGTCGCGGAGGGTTTCTCTTGATCCGCCAAGGCCAGAGGGTAATCCTTTGGCCACCCGGAGTCCTCAGTATTCGGCTCCTAAAGAGAGCAACAGAAAGAGTACGGAACCATATAGTGTGCGGTCGGATGCGCTGAAGGATCTTCTGGAGCAAGCGGCCATCTCAGAAGTGCATCGTATGCTAATGGGTACGATAATTGAAAGGATTTCACCCGCTGAAAGCGGGTTGCATGAAGCTTTTATGAGCCTGCTAAAAGGCTTTGAGGTACGTGAAATAGTGTATGTTTTTGACAGTACCGCACACGCTAGGTGTGCCCTATGCAGATAGTAGCCCCTGAGACTCTGGTTGCCGTCGAAAACGGCAGCAAACAGAGGATCATAGTCCCAGGTAAAAACAGAGGATCATAGTCCTAGGTGAGCACATAGTTTCTGTTTTTTCAGCAAGATCAAACAACAATCACCCAAGAAGATCCTAAAGGCTTTACTTGGCACAAACACTAATTAGAACATAAAAAACACAATCATAACAGAGGATAGATGATTTATTTATTACTAAACAGGAACAAAAAGCAAGGAACAAAAATAAAATTGGGTTGCCTCCCAACAAGCGCTATCGTTTAACGCCCCTAGCTAGGCATTAAAACAAGAATATATCTAGGTGTTGCCATGATAATGATAAGGCAAATCGCGAAAACTCATCTCATACTCCCTAAGTTCAGCAGCAAGTTTTCTTTGTGGCAAGCAAAAGTAATCGAAAGGGCTAAATTTAATGGGACAAAAGTCCCCAAGATCAAGCTCGGGAGGTATTGGTTCCTCCTTTGGCCCCTCATATTGCACAACCAATTCATCATTATAAGAATTATTTTGGTAAAAAGTAATGAGCCTTTGTTCAAGGGAAAAACCTAACCCATTGTTCTATATACCAAGGTTATCATTAAGTCCAGAAATCCTGTCAACTAGAACATCGGTACGAACCTTCTTTCTAAGGTTTTCATTAAAAGCAACATGATCTAAAGATCATAAGCGCATTATGTCTTCTTGATAAAAAAGGATTGCTTCTATGGGAGGACGGCCGGCATCATAAGCGGAAAAATTTTGTTGGCCTCTTTTATTATAAATATGAACTCATGAGCTAAAAAGATGGTAGCTGCTCGCTTAACAGAAGAATGCTCAATATTGGAAAATTCTAGAAAAATCCTCTCTATGCAAGGATGCATGTGGATAAATTGTCTTTCGAGTTCAACCACGAGCAAATATATAGCATCCGCAAGACTACTAGTTTTATGGAGAATAGACCCGCCCATAGTGGGCAAAGCATCGGCGCAAGTAAAGAAATCTTGAATAACTCCTTTTCCAATAATATTACCACTACCAATCCGAAACTTTTTAGTGTGTAAAATAGTAGGTTCTTCATGAGGATAATCAAAAGCATCAACATTTCCCCCATCGTTACTACTACCCTTTTCAATGATATCCTCCCCAGTTTCAGACATGATAGCAACAAATCGCACTAAGAACGAACACACAAGAGGCAAGCGAAAAGAGAAGAACGAAAAAGGACAAATAAAATGGTAAAGGTGAAGTGGGGGAGAGGAAAATGAGAGGCAAATGGCAAATAATGTAATGCAAGGGAGAAGAGTTTGTGATGGGTACTTGGTATGTCTTGACTTGAGCGTAGATCTCCCTGGCAACGGCGCCAGAAATCCTTCTTGCTACCTCTTGAGCATGCGTTGGTTTTCCCTTGAAGAGGAAAGGGTGATGCAACAAAGTAGCGTAAGTATTTCCCTCAGTTTTTGAGAACCAAGGTATCAATCCAGTAGGAGACTACATGCAAGTCTCCTAGTACCTGCACAAACAATCAAGAACCTTGCAACCAACGCGATAAAGGGGTTGTCAATCCCTTCACGGCCACTTGCAAAAGTGAGATCTGATAAAGATAATAAGATAAATATTTTTGGTATTTTTGTATAGATTGGAAAATAAAGATTTCAAAATAAATAGTAAACTAGAATTATAGATCAAAAAATTATATGATATAAAGTAGACCCGGGGGCCATAGGTTTCACTAGTGGCTTCTCTCATGATAGCATATATTACGGTGGGTGAACAAATTACTGCCGAGCAATTGATAGAAAAGCGCATAGTTATGATGATATCTAAGGCAATGATCATGAATATAGGCATCACGTCTGTGTCAAGTAGACCGAAACGATTCTGCATCTACTACTATTACTCCACACATCGACCGCTATCCAGCATGCATCTAGAGTATTAAGTTCATAAGAACAAAGTAACGCATTAGGCAAGATGACATGATGTAGAGGGATAAACTCAAGCAATATTATATAACCGCCATCTTTTTATCCTCGATGGCAACAATACAATACGTGCCTTGTTGCCCCTACTGTCACTGGGAAAGGACACCGCAAGGTTGAACCCAAAGCTAAGAACTTCTCCCATTGCAAGAAAGATCAATCTAGTAGGCCAAACTAAACCAATAATTTGAAGAGACTTGCAAAGATATCAAATCATACATATAAGAATTCAGAGAAGAACCAAATAATAATCATAGATAATCAAATTCATAAACCCACAATTCATCGGATCTCGGCAAACACACCGCAAAAGAGTATTATATCGAATAGATCTCCAAGAACATTTGAGGAGAACTTTGTAATGAGAACCAAAGAGAGAGAGAAGAAGCCATTGAGCTAATAACTATGGACCCGAAGGTCTGTGGTGAACTACTCACACATCAATGGAGAGGCTATGGTGTTGATGTAGAAGCCCTCCTAGATCGAATCCCCCTCCGGCAGATCACCGGAAAAGGTCCCCAGATGGGATCCCACAGGTATAGAAGGTTGCGGCGGTGGAAAAGTGGTTTTGTGGCTCTCCGGGATGTTTTCAGGGTATAAGAGTATATATAGGCGAAAGAAGTATGTCAGTGGAGCTCCATGGAGCCCACGAGGGTGGGGGCGCACCTACCCCCCTAGGCGCGCCCCCTGCCTCGTGGAAGCTTCGCGGACTTTCGGACTTGTACTCCAAGTCTCTAGGGTTGCGTTTGTTCCAAGAAAGATCCGTGCGAAGGTTCCGTTTGGATTCCGTTTGATATTCCTTTTCTGCAGACACTGAAATAGGCAAAAAAAATTGCAATTTGCATTGGGCCTTTGGTTAATAGGTTAGTCCCGAAAATAACATAAAAGTGCATATTAAAGCCCATTAAACATCCAAAACAGATAATATAATAGCATGGAACAATCAAAAATTATAGATAGGTTGGAGATGTATCAGGTTCATCATTGCAGAGAGACCGATCGACCAGTATATATGTACATACACGTTCAAGACTAGACAGACAATGCTACGTACGCTTCGACCGGGTGGGTCCCAGCTATTAGGGATGATAAGGATGCATTTCCTTCCATGCGAATATATAAATGCTAGGTCCCAGCTGTCAGGGGAGGAATCATTTTATTTTCGTGTAACATGGAAGCACTTCCTTGCAAGCGAAGATATAGCTGGTGGGTCCATCTTTCAGCCTCACCTCGTACAGTTCTCTTCTGATGGCTGTCGTTTGTTGACCATGTAGACCACGCCATGCGAAGAGCAACAAGGCGGTGGACGACGGCAAGTCCTAGGAAGGGAACAACGCGGGGACAGGGAAGATGCGGCAGTGGATCCCCATGCGAAGGGGAGTATGAGGGTTTACTGGTTCGGCTGTGGTGTGAGGCTACCGTCACCAGCAATGGGAGTAGGGTGGGGTGGTGAGGCCTGCGACATAGCTGGGAACGAGAGGCAGTAGCGGGCGGTCCCGCTGGCGCTAGTTTGGGCAGCTAGAGCAAGAAGATTGGAGATTGAAGAGGTATCACGACTGTTGGATTAACAACCAACGGTCACAACTGCTAGAATCGTTTGTCGACTAAGTTGATAAAGCCCTGCAAACGCGTCAACTTAGTAGACCCACAAGTCAACCTCCAAATTTGGTGGGTCCCATGTGTCATTTGGAGGATTAGTTTTTTTCACATAATAAGGAGGCGCTTCCTTCCGTGCAAAGATATAGTAGGTGGGTCCCAACAATCAGGGGGGACAATCATTTTTTTGCTTAATAAGGAGTCATTTTCTTGCGTGCAGCCATGGACGATGTGGGTCCCTACTATCAGCCTCTCCATGTACATCCCTCTTCCAATGGATGTCGTTTGTTGACCATGTTGACCACGTCGCGCCAAGAGCATCGACGCAGTGGACGACTACGACGCCCGAGAAGGGAATGACCCAAAGCCGGCGAAGCCACAACAGTGGATGCCCACACTAAGAGGAGTACGAGGGCTGACTTGTTCGGCTGCGGGGTGAGGCTGTCGTCACGGAAAATAACAGGAGGTGCGGGTGGGTAGAGGGATGGCCCGGCCAGCGATGGGAGTAGGGTGGGTCGATGAGGCCTGCACGGCAGCACAACTTGCCATGGGAGGAGGGAGCGGGCAGTCTCCTCGGCGCTGGTTTGGGTGGCTGGAGCAGGAAGATCGGAGATTGAAGAAGCACGACGGTTGTTCGATGGACATCCAACAATCACTGCTCTCGTGTGTTGACTGCTACTTGTGAGCTGCGTTGGGATTTCCCCGAAGAGGACAAGATATGCAGTACAGTAGAGATAAGTATTTTCCTCAGTTATGAAACCAAGATTATCAATCGAGTAGGAGAACCAGGCAACACTATGTAAACAGCACCTGCACACAAAGAGAAAATACTTGCAACCCAACGCGTAGAGAGGTTGTCAATCCTGCCATGGGATTGTCACGGCTGATGTCCTAGTGTGAGGACTTAGTTGTGGAGCCATCGCAACTAGGTTAGCTTAAAGGGGTTAAGTGGGACAAAGGACACAGGGAGTTTATACTGGTTTGGCCCCTTGCGGTGAAGGTAAAAGCCTAATCCAGTTTGAGCTGGTATTGCTTATGTCTCGATTACCACTGAGCAAATATGCTTGGCCTAGCTTTTGATCTCTTGTCTCTTGCCCTAAGTTGTCGCTGGGTTGTCTCTTTATATACACAGGTTGACGCCCGATGGCTTACAGAGTCCCTGGCGGCTCATAAACAACGTGTCTGGCTCGGTGACTAACTATATATGCCTTACAATACAAGTTATGCTCATATGGCGGTTTACACCTATAGGCCTTAAGCCGCCTTTGGGCTTTGGGCTCTTCATAAGTCATCCTCATGAACCGCCATCTTTGATTCCTTCATGGGCTTTGTCTTGTGAGTCGCCATGAGTTAACCCGGCCCCTCCTGGGTGGGTTAACTCAGTAGTTATATCCCCAACATTAGGCCCCAGGTTGATTTGAACCTTATTCACATCAATCTTCAACACTTAGAAAAATTCCTTCTTCATTACCTTCATGAGAATCTGTAACTCGCTGTGACATCATCCTCTGGAATCTTGATAACCCCCCGTGACGTCACTTGTCATTAATTTTACACAAAGCCAAAATCTTCAATGTATCTCCTCCTTTTTAATGAATCTCCGAAAATCGAGGCATCTATACTGTCACATATGTGTTTTTGGTCTCCTCGATTCCCGTGCTTGTCACTTATCCATTTGCCTTATAAATAGAGCTGGGGGTTTCTTTCACTATCCCACCCGTGCCTCTTCGTCTATCTTCTTCCTCGCGACGCCCTAGCACACGAGCTCTGCCGTCATCGTCAACCTTCACCTCTGCTCCGAGAATGGCCGCTGCATCAACCTGTTCGGACCAGATCTCATCCGCGCACCTCTGCCGCTCAACGGCCCTGGTAAGTTCTTCTTCCTCCCCTCATAGATCCGTTAGGGTTTTAACGAGGTTCATTGAAGGTCGTTCTTGTTCTTGGTCGTAGGAGTTTTGATTCACCCTTGCTACTCCTCCTACACCTCGGCAACCTTTAGCAATCCCTTTTACAATTTAGAATATCTCCTTTGTAGATAAAAATCGATCTGCACCCATGAACTGTTCCAGCACTGGTACTTTTAGGTCTGCATATTTTTGTATTTAACTGAAGTGCGCTAGATCTGAAATTATAGCATCAATCTGTAAAAACTATTTTTCTGAACACTTAGCCATTTTCTTCATCTGTAGATCTGCTCTTTCAACATTGATATAAGCGGCTTAACTCAAAAAATAGTAACCTGCCAGGTATCATTAGTCCCCTCTTAAGCCACCAATAGTTCTTCGGTAATCTTGAAATATCAATCTCCGGCTTAATACCTAGTCGTGCTTCATTGTTATTTTCCCTTTAACTGTAAGCCGACTTATCCATGTAACCTTAAATTGGCATAATATTCTTTCAGAAATGGCTAAGACATATACTTCTTGCAATTGGGCCAAATCCCGGATTACCGAGGAAGATCTGAACAATCATGTCGCCATTGGTGCCTTAGCCAAAAAGGAG
Organism: Triticum aestivum; assembly: GCF_018294505.1. Classification (NCBI taxonomy): domain Eukaryota; kingdom Viridiplantae; phylum Streptophyta; class Magnoliopsida; order Poales; family Poaceae; genus Triticum; species Triticum aestivum. The sequence goes on from NC_057803.1 coordinate 225,361,781, forward strand.
GATATCCACTCCTGGTGATGAAGTCCTTCCTCAACCCAAAAATGGAGAAGTAACTGTTTTTACTGATCACTTGGATCGAGGGTTCAGCCCTCCTGGCTCAAAGTTTTTTTGTGGTGTGCTTCATTTCATCCAACTGCACCCCAAGACATTGGACCCAACTCTGTGTCTAACCTTTGCAATTTTCAAGTATTCTGTGAAGCCTATCTTCAAGAGGAACCCACGGTTGATCTATTCAGGGAATTCTATTATTTAAACTGCCAAACTAAATTTGTTGACGGGCCATGCCAAGAACTTGGCGGAGTCATTATTCAGAAGAGGAAAGATGTCAGTTTTCCTCATGCCAAGATGCATAACCATCCCAAAGATTGGAACTAGACGTGGTTCTATGTTAGAGACACATCCCCAGCTGGTGAGAATACTCTGCTGGGTTACCGCGAGCACCGGCTTAACAACAACCATCCACTTCCCCAACATTTTGGTGTAAAGCAATGGGCCAAGTATGCACCTGCCTTCTCAAAACTCAGAGCCTTTATGGCCAATGGCTTAACTGGCGTCGATTTTTTCCGGTGTTGGCTGTCTTGGAGTATCTTGCCATTAAGTTGTAGCCCCGGCTTAATGTGAGAATATACTGGTGATGTTAAAGATCCTCAATGCCATTTTGATATTTAGTTATCTGAGGCATAAGTTACTGAAGCCACCAAAAAGTTGTTGAATGAACCTGCAAAAGAGTGCAGCAAAACTGGACTTAGTCCCTTCTGCACTGTCAACCAGCCACCAGCCATAAGAATTTCCCAACTCGTACATAATCCATATTCTTAATATCTTCTTGTAATCTTTCCAATTTTTAACAGGCCAATGATCCATTTTGGAAGAGGAAACCGCAGGATAAGCCGGCCAAAGCACCTCGTGCCAAGCACAAGGTCAACAAGAAGCCTACCAAAAAGAAAACAGCTGAGTTTGACGAGTTAAACATTGATGATGATGATGATGATAATCATGAGTCAGAGGTAGAACTTGATTCACTTGGGTCCTTTTTCATACATCTTATTGACAATAATTGTTATCAAAACGACACAGAGGCTAGCCGGGTAGGTGACGCTGAGGTAATTATTCTTTCCTCCGGCTCAGATTCTCTGCCAACACAGAAAACACGTCAAGCAAGACGGAAAGTAAGATTTTCTCACCCTCTAGCTTACTTGGATCCAAACTTTCTTTTGAAGAAACATCAACATGAAGCTCGCCGCACGATCCGGCATAGCGGCAACGTGATTACTTCTTCCGGCTTACCAAACTCCCCGCCTCGCAAACACCGTCCAGAGGTCTTACATATTTCTGACATACTTTACCCCAAAGCGGGTTATTTTCGACAACCTCTTAACCCGTCTGATTCAAACTATCAGGGGACTTCCCATTCCTCCTCTGGCGAGTCAATAGGAACACAAATTCCAGCTTTCAAGACTGTACCTGGGTAAGTTCATTACCAATTATTCCGACTTGCATACTTGGTCATCCTCTTGACTTCCATTTATTGTTTATTTTTCAAAGACCAAGCGAAGCCCAGCTGTCGGATCTCGGGTTCGGGCAAAACCCTCAAGGTTCAAACACTGCGGTGCATGCGAAGATCTCCCCCTACCGGTCCATGTCCTAGCTTCGCTAAGATCTCAAGGGAAAACTCGACGAACTCGCAACACAAAGGACACAAGATTTATACTGGTTCAGGCCACCGTTGTGGTTTAATACCCTAGTCCAGTGTGGTGTGGTGGATTGCCTCTTGGGCTAAGGATGAACAGTACAAGGGGAAGAACAGCCTCCTGAGGAGAGGTGTTCTTGTGCTTGGTGAAATTGTTGTTGTTCGGATCTTATCCCCTAGCTATGGTGGTGGCTAGTCCTATTTATAGAGGTCCTAGTCCTCTCCCCAACTATTGAGCGGGAAGGGAGCCAACAACGGCTAATTTGAAAGAGGACAACTAGTACAGCTTATCATGACAAAAGCTGTCTTCGCCTGCAAAAGGCTCTCGTGGTGACGCCGCCTTGGGCTCCATGGTGACCTCCGCCTTGCTGTCATGCTGGTCATGGTCTCGTTGCACTGATACGGAAACCTTTGCTTGACGCCTTGGTACTCCGCGCCTGCGCTTGCTTCCTTAGCACCAAAGAGGAAACAAGGACACTGTGCGCGTTGGAGCCTGCATGGTGCCCACCTGATCTTGATCGTCATGGCTCACGTCATTGGAACATCGTAAGGTTTGCCTTTCCTTGAACTCTCCGCCCCTCGCGAGCTAGCCTGGTGAGGGTGCTCCCGAGGAGGTCTTGTGTCGTCCGCCTCGCGAGGCTTGGCCCCTCGCGAGGGTCTTGAGTGCTTGTTCATGAAGATGGGCCTTACGGGACCGCTCATAGCGCCACGCCGTGGGCCGCGGGTAGGCAAGTCTGGGGACCCCTATTCCAAAAACGCCGACAGTAGCCCCCGGGCCCAAGGCGCGCTCGGGCTTGGCTTCGAGGCGAAGCCAAAGATCAACTGCGGAGCGCCACGGGCCCCAATAGCCTGCGGTCTTGGTGGAGCATGGCGATTGATTGGGCGTGGGCGTCTCCGCTTCCCCATGCTGCCTCGACAACTGCCCCCTTTGACATGCAAGGAAGAAACCATCATTACCTGTGATCGTGGGGGCCACTGGTTGGCTTTCTCCTGGTATAAATGGGAGGGGGCGGAGCCCCCGTCACCCATCTCTTCCCATTTCGCTTGCTTCTCCCCCCTCGCACCATTGCCGACACCAATGGCGCACATCTGAAGGTTTTCCGCAGCGGTGAAAGGAAAGACTCCCCTCGAAGGGCTGGTACCGCGACCGCTAAAGAAGAGGCCGGCCCACCACCGCGATGAGGCAACGATGCAGGTGGTGACGAGGCCTTGGTGCGAGCGGCCTCCTCCCGGGTATCCGTTACCCCTGTATGCCCAAGCCGGGAGCTCAGGAGGGATAGGCCACGAGCATCGGTGCACGCGCCGTGGCCATGGTCGCCGTGCCGTGGTGGCGCGCGTCGCCACCCCTGGAGTCCACGCCACAGACTCCTCGCACGGGCTCGTGTTGTGGGCGGTGATGCCCACGAGCACTTGGATCCGCTTCCCTTCGTTCTTCTCAGCCGAGATGCCACCGAGGGGGCCCCTCGAGCTTTAGCTGCAGCACGCCGACTGCGACACACCGGCGACTAGAGCGGAGGTTGAGGCCGTCTCCTTGGGGAAGATCTTCATGACCCGAGGCTGGGGTGAGGTCGCCCGAGTGTGTCGTGGGGAGGGCGCCCTTGCAATCCACTTCACGTACGACGGTGCCTCCATGCCGCTCTTCAAGGTCTTCGACGCAGAAGGCGGCCGTCTGGAGTGTTGCCCCAGGTGGGGTCATTAGGCTGGCGCCATAGCTGGGGCAGGGTCTGCTGCCCGCGTCACCAGCGGATCCTCTGGTAGCAATGGAGACACTTGGGACTCCAGCAATTCTCCCGAGCTCTACAAGACCCCAGAGACGAGCGACGATAGTTACGTGCCCCCAAGCTCTCTCCGAGCCCGGAGCAGGGATGTAGCGTCAGGCCGCCGCCGCCACTGATCTGGATGAGGTTGGCGCCGGCCTGTGGTGGCCCACTATTGATGATGGCGTCATCCACGGGGGCACGTGTAGTTAGGATTCCCTAAGTTCTTGCCTTTTGTTCCCTGTGAGGAATCAAGAAATGCCCCGTGGGGGTGGGTAAAGGTTTTGTAATGCCTCTTGTCAATATTGTCCTTATTATGAACTTACATGACCGCGAGTCCTACTTCAGCTCGGTCTCCCTTCCGACCTCGCGACCACTTGGTGCTCTACACTAACATGTCCTGGTCCCCAGGCAGGCTGCAGCCGTCGCTGGTATGCCAGGTCGCATGCCGTGGTCAAGGCCAGGAGGTGAGTAGCCCGAGGTCCAGTAAGAGTTCTTGAGGCGCGATGCTCAGGAGGTCCCCTTTAGCACTCAAGCAGCCGTCGAGTGGTAAGAAAGGGGGGTGACGTTGCTGCAGCAGGGCTGCGATTAGTATGGTTCTTAGTCCTTAGCGGTTTAGCCAACCCGGGCTCGGGACTTATCTTTACGGTCCGAAGTTGATTCCTCATGATGGGCCAAATTCGTGCATTGGCGTCCGAAGCATAGCTAAGCCAGGCCCATGCGAGCCTCCCCTTCTCCACGCTCTCATTCATGATCTACGTCCTCAGGTTCCGGCCCTCGAGCTAGCTCAGCTGCCACTGGTATGCCAGGTCACGTGCCATGGTCAAGGCCGGGTGGTGAGGGCTGGAGAGCCAGTAAGAGATCCTAACTCGCGATGCTCAGGAATCCCCCCTTTTAACGCGCAAGCGGATTGCATGGGAGAAGAGGGAGCTCGCGGTCCCGCCTGTCGTCCCCTTCAGGAGATTCCTGCAAGTCAGCACAAGGAGAGACACAGTTTGCCATTATGGTTGCCGGTCCGCCGCTGGTCACTCCACGAGGAGATGAAGGCATTGAGGGCCTAGTGAGGTGACATGCGCGGGGCATGCCACGCGCCAGAGCTCGACCGCTCAGGTTTGTCGACATTGCAGGGACGGACCCGAGCACAAGCATTGTGCCAGCGTGTGTAGCCCCCGTGGCGGGTGAGAATCAAGCAGGTGATGGTCATAGGTAGATTAAGCATGGAAAGCAAACCGGCTTAGGCAAATGCAGGAAAGATACATGCCACTAGGTCAGGCCCGAGCGGCCTAGGGATGATGCAGCCTAAGGGGTGCCCCCATCGAGGTAAGATAAACACATAAAAAGGCATACATTCCACGGGGACGAACCCACGTGGCCTGGGAATGATGCAGCCCTTAGGACGCTCCCAGCTAAATATACTCGGAAAATGTCATCTGGTTCCGTTGATGAAGGGGTGCTGAGGCAGCTGAAGGTACGTGGCGAAGGGGTTGCCCCTCATGAGCCACCGGGGCCCTGAGCCTCGGGAGCCTTTGGGGGTCCAGGCGGTTCCTTGAGGACTGTCTCCATCTCTGTCAGGACGGCGTTGTGCCTGGCCTCCTGACCTACCATGCTGCTCCATAGGTTGCGCTGGAAGGCAGCAGTCACGCTCGGCAGGCCGAACGACATACGAACGTAGCTATGAGGTGGACCTTCGCAGCGCCCTACACGCGAAGGCCAGAAGCGCTCCTGAGATGCGGCTCGGTTGAGCCCTGGTATGTCGATGCAGACGCGCAGCTCACCACCCTCGCCTTGGTGGGGAGCAACGCCAGGTGGGCGGCGGTCGCCGTGTATTTCTCTTGCTTCCTGACGCTCCTGAGATACCTTGGTGATGAACTCCTGAGCGCCAGGCGCTCCTTGCCCAGTGTCCTCCTGAGGGAGACGTGCCGCGAAACACGCCTCCAAGTGGTGCCCGAGCGCCACCCTGGTGACGTTGGCAAGGTCTGAGGCCCTCCAGAAGAGAGCCCCCGAGCTCTGCCCGAGGAGGGCGCTGGGTGCGTCTTCCTATGCGACAGAGGGAGGCGCCCCAGGTGCGGGCGCTGATCCTAACGAGGTGCCACTTGCAGCGCTGCCCTCCTGAGGTCCGGCATAGAGTAGCTACTTCTTCTTCTTGGGGAAGACCTCAGGAGGGTACCGAGCTGCATTATTGCCGGGGTTATTGATTGACACTGCTTGGAAGGCGCACTCAAGGGAGCACATCGCATCTCTTTCTTCGCAGGGGACTGTGATGATCCCGCCGCTTCCTGGCATCTTGAGGATGTTGTAGCCGTGGTGCGTTACGGCCATGAACTTGGCCAGGGCCGAATACTCGAGGATGGCATTGTACGGCAGACGGATGTGGGTGACGTCGAAGTCGATGAGCTTAGAGCGGTAGTTGTCGCACTGTCGATGGTGACGGGGAGGCGGACCTGCCCGATCGGGGTGGTGGAGCCGTCGGTCACTCCTGAGAAAGGCTTGGTGGGCTAAAGCTGATCATATGGCACTTGGAGGTTGTCGAATGTGTCGACGGATAGGACATTGTGCCCTGCGCCGCCATCGATTAGAGTCTTAGTAACTTGCACGTTGCTAATGACTGGTGAATAGAGCATCAGGAGGGCCCCGGCGGTAGCCGCGCACTTGAGTTGATCTGCCGAGATGAACGTGATGGCGCACTTGGATCATATGAGAGGGCATGTGGCCTCGAGCTTGGGAAGGACTGCATTCACTTCACGAGTGAATTGTTTGAAGATAACCTGTGATGCTAGGGCTTGAGCTCCGCCCAAGATGCAGGCGATGGCACGCGGCTCTTGGAAGCCCCTAGCCCCCTCGTCCTGATGGTGGTCGTCATTCCTTCTTGGTGGTGGCGGTAGTGGAGGGAGAGCGGTGTTGCCCTGAGGACGATCCTCACGAGGCTGATCCTTCCAAGCGCCCTCGCGAGACTGATCCTACCAGCGGTCCTCACGAGGCCGGTCGCGCCAATCCTGGCACGGGCCACGGTCATCCCAGCGTCCGCCACCACGTCCTTCTCCTTGGTCGTAGCCCCGATCGTTGTGCTCGGGGCATCGACCGAAGCATCCTTCTCGAATTGCTCTGAGCTCTTGATAGTCACTGGTGTTGTGGCTATGCAGGTTATGGAAGGCGCGGAATGGTCGGTTGCTCCTGGATGACTCGGGCTGGTACCGGCCATGCTCTGTGTCCGGCTCCGCCGCGAGCACGGCTGCTCCCTTGCACTTCACGTCTTTGGCCTTGGCTTTCTTCTCCTCCGGGTGCACAGTCGGGAGCTCGAGGAGGGAGAGCCGCCCCTCCTCAGCTCTTGCGCACTTGGTCCCCAGGTTGAACAGCTCCAGAGACGTGCACAACTCCTCATGGATGGAGAGCTCCTCCTTCATCTTGACATCGCGGACGCCATCAGAGAACGCGGAGATGATGGCCTCGTCCGTCACCTTGGGGATCTTGAGGTGAACGTTGTTGAAGCGCTTGATGTACTTCTAGAGGGTCTCTCCTGGTTGTTGCTTGACGTAGCGTAGGTCACCCGCAGCCGATGGGCGGTCACGAGTGCCCTAGAAGTTGGCAACGAAATGGTTGTGCATCTCGTTCCAGGAGGAGATCGACCCTGGAGGCAGGTTCAGGAGCCAGGAGCGGGCACCATCCTTGAGAGCCATGGGGAACCAGTTCGCCATGACTTTCTCATCGCCATTGGCCGCCTCGATGCTCAGCTCGTAGAGCTGCAGGAAGTCCGTGGGGTCGGGGTGCCGTCATAGCGAGGAGGCAGATCCGGCTTGAACTTTCCCGGCCAAGCGACACTACGCAGCTCAGGGGTGAAGGCGTGGCAGCCTGCCGTGGTCACCAGGACTCTGTGCTGCTGGAGAACTTGTCCTTGATGGGGTGCGCGCACCGCCGCCGCAGGCGGCACGCAGTCTTGCCGTGGTGGCGCAGGGAGCGCGGGGCCGTTTTCTCGCGGCCGACGGACTTCTTGGCAGCTTCTTTCTTCTCGCATGGGCACCGGACTCAGCAGGTCGCGCCATGGGGCCGCGCGCCTGGACACCAAGACTCCGTCTTGGGGCAGAGGTGGTGGAGGCGCTCCATGGGCCACGCCACCCGTGGCTGGCGGAGGGCGAGGCAGCGAGAGGGACGGTGCAGGGGAGCCCCCTGCTGCACTGACAAGCTCGGCGATGTGGTCAAGCCAGTCCTCATAGAGGTCCTCGACGGGGCGGTAGCATAGGAGCTCGTGCGCCATGCTTAGAGCGGCCTGCGCGTCCACGGGAGTGCAACAAGCATGGGATGACGGACCAGCCGGGGTCAGCGATGGAGTGGCGGTGCGGCCGTCCCGTCGCACCGAGGGGTGTAGCAAGGATGCTTGCTGCTCGTTCCCCGTCGGGCCAGTGGCGGCGTTGGCGGCAATCGATAGAGAATGACGGGGTGGCCTGCCGACGGGAGCCGTCTGAGCAATGCTGGCGGCGAGGGAGCCCGGTGCTCAGCGCGAGCACGGCGAGCATCTGCCATGGAGACGATGAAGCAACAGGACGCGGAGCAACGGAAGGGAAGCTTCGGCGCACCCCTACCTGGCGTGCCAAATGTCGGATCTTGGGTCCCGGCAAAACCCTCAAGGTTCGAACACTCGGGTGTGTGCGAAGATCTCCCCCTACCGGTCCACGTCCTAGCTTCACTAAGATCTCAAGGGCAAACTCGATGAACTCTCAACACAAAGGACACAAGATTTATACTGGTTCGGGCCACCGTTGTGGTGTAATACCCTACTCCAGTGTGGTGTGGTGGATTGTCTCTTGGGCTAAGGATGAATAGTACAAGGGGAAGAACAGCCTCCTGAGGAGAGGTGTTGTTGTGCTTGGTGAACTTGCGGTTGTTCAGATCTTATCCCCTAGCTATGGTTGTGGCTAGTCCTATTTATAGAGGCCCTGGTCCCCAAAAATTGAGCGGGAAGGGAGCCAACAACGACCAATTTGAAAGGGGACAGCTAGTACAGCTTATCCTGACAAAACCAGTCTTCGCCTGCAAAAGGCTCTAGTGGTGACGCCGCCTTGGGCTCCATGGTGACCTTTGTCTTGCCGTCCTGCTCGTCATGGTCTCCTTGCACTGATATGGAAACCTTTGCTTGATGCCTCGGTACTCCGCGCCTGCGCTTGCTTCCTTAGCGCCAAAGAGGAAACAAGGACATTGTGCACGCTGGCGCCCGCCTGATCTTGATCGTCATGGCTCACGTCATTGGAACCTCGCGAGGTTTGCCTTGCTTTGAACTCTCTGCCCCTCACAAGCTAGCATGGTGAGGGTGCTCCCGAGGAGGTCTTGTGCCGTCCGCCTCGTGAGGCTTGGGCCCTCGCAAGGGTCTTGAGTGCTTGTTGGTGAAGATGGGCCATACGGGCCCGCTCGCAGAGCCACGCCGTGGGCCACGGGCAGGCAAGTCTAGGGACCCCCGTTCCCGGAACACCGACACCAGCAAGAGGGCCAAGCTAAATAAGCCGGTTAATGACTCCAATCCGTGTGAGCCAGAAAACCAACAACCTGAACTTTCTCACCCAAGTGCTGAAGATATTGTTGATGATTTGCCACCAGAAGACCATAATGTTGATATCGATCCAATGAATGCTAACCCGTCTGACATCAATCCGCCAAGTCCTATCAGAACAACTAGTCCTGTTAAGCCAGCGGATTAAAAAGATGATGATGTCACCATTACTGGTCATGGTTTCACAACCCCAGATCATCCTACTGTGTTATCCAGGCACAACGCCAAAGAAGAAATTTCTGCTGAAGATAAAGGCAAGTGGAAATTAGAATTGGAGAGTTACACTAATTTCAGTGCCCAAGACCTCCATTCTGGCTATCTGAATCGTTTGTATACCAGCCGTGACTTCGAGGCCGGCTTAGTTAACTTGATGAAGGAACTCTATGAGGTAAATATTGCAATCCCTATCATATAAGTATATTTCCCTTAGCCGCCAAGTTTATTGGACATGATAGAATAGAATGTGCTGTCAACTTTGATAGTTGCATAGATGCAAACCAGTAGCCCCCAATGGCTGCTTTGTATTTTGAATATGAACCGGGACTTAGTATTTCAATTCTGCATATGTAGCCCCCAAGGGCCGTCTTAATAGATATGTTAAGCCGGGATCTTTGAGAAATAGAAGTTAAGATTGCATCCTTAGACCCAAAGGGTCGGCTTAACAATTATGTTAAGTCGGGACTTGTTTAGTAGGAATTGCATAATGTTGTTCATAGTCTTCACAGGCCGGATTATTACCCCTTGTCCGGGTCAACCAATATGCTTATCTTTTGACAATAGCAGTATGCATTAGCCCCCAAGTGCTAAGGATAATACTTGTATTGTGCTTGGGACTTCACAGTATTTGAAGAGGCAATAGATATTAGCCCCCAAGTGCCAAATATAATACTTGTATTGTGATTGGGACTTTGTATAAATTTATTGCTATCTCACCAATTGTTTGTCGCTTGTAGTCTGAGCTAAATAGTAAAGAATCCCAAATTGTTGACCTTCAAGAAAATATCAAGTCTCAACAAGCAGAAGCCTCCAAAGCCAAGGATGAAGTGACAAATGTTTTAACAACGATCGAAAAGTTGAAGGAAAGCTTGAAGGCTAAAGAAACAGGTTGGGACACAGAAAGGTCAGCCCTGCTGAAAAGAGTTGAAGATGCTGAGGCTACGATTAAGCCGGTAACTGAGGAGTTATCTTGTGTAAAGCAGTAGATTAATATGATGTCAACAACCATCTTTGGTAAGAACATATCCCCCTTGTACTATATGAATCATATTAGAAACGTCTGCCGGCTTATCCATAACTTAACCGATACAGGTTCTCGGAGTGCTAAGTTGGGCTCAGATATGCGCATCTGGCTTAAAGCGGTCTACACTCTTGTAGAGCAGCTATATACTGGTGCCCAATGAACCATCGCTGCGACAATGCATAAGAAGACTCCTTCAACACTTATCCAAGACACTCTGAATCAATTATCAATGCTGCCCAAAAGAATTGATGATTTAAAACGGGGAGCCGCTAGAGCTGGCGCGTTAACTGCTTTAAGCAAGGCCAAAGCATGGCAGGCCGATCTTGACCCGGAGGATTTGGCCAATGGCTGCCCCAGTGTGAAAGAAGATGGATCGGACTTCAGCGCTGATGACTTCGCAGAAATAACAAGAGCTATGCATATGTTAGCAAGCAAACTAGCTGATGAAACCAGCTTGTCCACGTACCAGGCGGCTTATGATGCCGACAACAAGAAGATTGGCACGCAGGTTCATGAGCCAATAGATCTTATTCCTCCGATTCGTAAGCACACCTTTGCCCCTGACATTGATCCATCCAATCTTATTGATATGAGGCTGTGTTTAGAGCATTCACTGGTATCAACTAGGCTACGCCTGACTTCCAGCCGATGGATAAGCAAGGAGTTGAGGATGAAGAAGAGGTGCAAGAAGATCATGAAGCTTCAACCCGCCAACAATCATAAGCCGGTGTACTTCTCAGAATACTTTACCGTACTGATAACTTCGATGAATGCTTATTCTTGTTGGGCCATCAGATGCCTTGTAACAGGCTAGCTTAAACTCTTGATCTGCTATGCCATCGTGCATATTTTGCTTTGCATGACACTATGGATCCGCCCATTTAAAATCTGCCACTTGTGCTTATGATATTAGCAATTTGAATCTGTTCCTGCATACAAACAGATTGCAAGTATCCTGGCGGTTTACCATTGGACGGGTCAAAATGCCCAATATAAAACCATTGGTGACCAAAACAGTTCATAACCAGGGCCAATTTAACCATAACCATATGTAATCATAACAAAATATATCATACCTTTGATATTTGATTATACTGCCGGCTTATCATACCAATGTAGTAAGGGTGATAACCCAAAATTTTGAACACACAATGTTCTTTCTCAATTGTCATATATTACCGGCTTATAATGTCATAGGCTGGAAGGGGTAATATCCCGAACCTTAGAGCACAAAGCTTCCAAGTAATCTAATATCATCGTGTACTGGCGACTTATAGTCCAAAGCCAAGCCGGATTGATAAACACTGGATATTTTCTTATCATATACTAGCGACTTATAGTCCAAAGCCAGGCCGGGTTAATAAACACCGGATATTTGCAATCATTAGAAACATCATTGGTTTTTAACATGTCATAAAAGATAATCCTCAAAAAACTTCCAATAGAAAACAAAAGAAAAACAAGGTGTTTCATAGGCTGCAAGGCTAAAGATCAAGTGCTTTCAAGGGCCGCACAGCCATTGAGTTAAACCTTCATACAAACCATGTAAGTCGGACCTCACATAACCAATCGTAGTTTTAACTTTGACAAGTTCAGGGTCTGTATCAGATTGACTTGTCAAAAGTACAGTGGGTCATTCCAGGATTACTTAGGCAGAGTGGCGGACATAAAAAGGCAGGATAATCCAGATTTTTAGGTGAATACTGCTACCTCTTGAGCACTGCGTTGGATTTCCCCGAAGAGGAGAGGATGATGCAGCAAAGTAGCGTAAGTATTTCCCTCATTTTTTGAGAACCAAGGTATCAATCCAGTAGGAGGCTACGCTCGAGTCCCTCGTACATACACAAAAACAATAGTGCAACGCAACCAACGCGCTTAGGGGTTGTCAATCCCTTCACGGTCACTTGCGAAAGTGAGATCTGATAGAGATGATAAATAATATTTTTGGTATTTTTGGTATAGAGATGCAAAGTGAAAAGTAAAAGGCAAAGTAAAAAAGCAAAGCAATAATAAAGTGATGGAGATTGATATGATGAGAAAGAGACCCGGGGGCCATAGGTTTTACTAGTGGCTTCTCTCAAGAGCATAAGTATTCTACGGTGGGTGAACAAATTACTATTGAGCAATTGACAGAATTGAGCATAGTTATGAGAATATCTAGGTATGATCATGTATATAGGCATCATGTCCGAGACAAGTAGACCGACTCCTGCCTGCATCTACTACTATTACTCCACTCATCGACCGCTATCCAGCATGCATCTAGAGTATTTAGTTAAAATAGAGTAACGCCTTAACCAAGATGACATGATGTAGAGGGATAGTTTAATGCAATATGATAAAAAAACCATCTTGTTATCCTCGATGGCAACGATACAATACATGCCTTGCTGCCCCTTCTGTCAGTGGGAAATGACACCGCAAGATCGAACCCAAAGCTAAGCACTTCTCCCATGGCAAGAACAACCAATCTAGTAGGCCAAACCAAACTGATAATTCGAAGAGACTTGCAAATATAACCAATCATACATAAAAGAATTCAGAGAAGATTCAAATATTATTCATAGATAGACTTGATCATAAACCCACAATTTATCGGTCTCAACAAACACACCGCAAAAAGAAGATTACATCGAATAGATCTCCATGAGAGAGGGGGAGAACATTGTATTGAGATCCAAAAATAGAGAAGAAGCCATCTAGCTACTAACTATGGACCCGTAGGTCTGAAATAAACTACTCACACTTTGTCGGAGGGGCTTGGATGATGATGTAGAAGCCCTCCGTGATCGATGCCCCCTCCGGCGGAGCTCCGGAATAGGCCCCAAGATGGGATCTCATGGATACAGAAAGTTGCGGCGGTGGAATTAGGTTTTTGGCTCCGTATCTGATCGTTTGGGGGTACGTGGATATATATAGGAGGAAGAAGTACGTCGGTGGAGCAACAGGGGGCCCACGAGGCAGGGGGCGCGCCCTCCACCCTCGTGACCGCCTCGTGGCTTTCTTGATGGAGGGTCCAAGTGTCCTGGATCTTATCTGATGAGAAAACCACGTTTTCGAAGGTCTCATTTCGTTTGGACTCCATTTGATATTCCTTTTCTTCGAAACCCTAAAACAGGCAAAAAACAGCAATTCTGGGGTGGGCCTCCGGTTAATAGGTTAGTCCCAAAAATAATATAAAAGTGGATAATAAAGCCCAATAATGTCCAAAAAAGTAGATAATATAGCATGGAGCAATCAAAAATTATAGATATGTTGGAGACGTATCAAATACACCTAGCTTCCCTGCCTGGGTTTTAAGCCTATTACAAGGGTCACAAAATCTCTTATCCGTTGAACAAAGAGCCCCCAAGTAATATTTTTGAGCTGTGCTCAATGGGCACCTATGTTTAAGTTGTGCTTTGCAATAGACTCTCTTTGGTCCTTTTAGCCTGGGTAGCAAGCCCCCAAGTGTTTTTATAAACATGGCATAGAAGCCGGATCAAAGAGGAATCATAGCTTCGCTCAATAAGCCGGAGGCCCCCATGTGACCATATGAAATTTCCATAGACTCATTATTATTAAAAACAAAATGATAGAGGCCCTGCTTTATCAGGGATGCCGACTTTATTATATTTATCATAATATGTACTTTGTCAAAATATGTAGATCAGAACAGCTTGTGGCTCAGGTATAGTAAGGCCGAAGATGAGCAATATTCCACGGCCGTCGGGTCTCCTCCTCCGATGTGCATGAGTCCTTGTGATCTCGAACATCGATAAGGTAGTGTGACCCATTGTTCATATTATTGCTGACCACAAAAGGTCCTTCCCAAGGTGGGGATAGCTTGTGCATATCAGTTTGATCCTGGATAAGCCGAAGCACCAAATCACCTTCCTGAAAGGTTCTGGTCTTAACCCGGCGGTTGTGATGGCGGCACAGATCTTGCTGGTAAATCGTTGAACGAGCCATCGCAAGGTCATGCTCCTCATCCAATAGGTCAAGTGCATCCTGATGTGCTTTTTCATTATCAGTTTCAACATAAGCCGCCACGCGAGGCGAGTCATGATGGATGTCACTGGGGAGAACTGCTTCTGCTCCATACACCATGAAGAAAGGCGTGTAACCCATAGACCTGTTGGGGGTAGTATTGATACTCCATATGATTGATGGTAACTCTTCCACCCAACACCCCGGTGTCCTCTGCAAAGGAACCATAAGCCGGGGCTTGATGCCTCTCAAAATTTCATGATTAGCTCTCTCGGCTTGACCATTAGATTGGGGGTGAGATACTAATGACACGTCAAGCCGGATATGCTCATGTTGACAAAATTCTTTCATAGCACCCTTGGATAGATTAGTGCCATTATCGGTTATAACATTGTGGGGAAAGCCAAAACGGAAAATCACCATTTTAATGAATTGAACCGCCGTTGCCGCATCACATTTACTGACCGGCTCTGCCTCAACCCACTTTGTAAACTTGTCAACTGCCACTAGGAGGTGTTTTTTTATCCTTGGACCTTTTGAAAGGTCTGACCATATCAAGCCCCTAGACTGCAAACGGCCAAATAATTGGAATCATCCTCAATTCTTGAGCCAACACATGGTCTCGTCGTGAAAATTTCTGACATCCATCACACTTACTAACCAGGTCTTCAGCATCAGTATGAGCCGTCAGTCAATAAAATCCATGATGAAAAGCCTTAGCCACCAAAGATTTAGAGCTGGCATGATGACCACAATCCCCTTCATGAATCTCTCGTAGAATCTCACGGCCTTCTTCGGGTGAAACACAACATTGAAACGCCCCTGTGACACTGCAATGATGTAGCTCTCCATTGATAATCGTCATTGATTTGGACCGCCAGGTTATCTGCCTGGCCAAGGTTTCATCCTCAGGTAACTTGCCCCGGGTTATATATGCCAAATATGGAACTTCCCAATCAGGAATTACATGAAGAGATGCCACCAATTGTGCTTCCGGGTCAGGAATAGCAAGATCTTCCTCTGCAGGCAACTTGACTGAGGGGTTTGCACCGGCTTACGCTGAGAGCCTAGCCGGCTTAAAGCATCAGCCACCTCGTTCTTCCTTCGATCAATATGCTCAACCTGATAACCCTTGAAGTGACCAGCAATAGCATCAACCCCTTGACGATAAGCCGCCATGAGTGGATATTTAGAATTAGAAGTACCAGAAACTTGTTGAGCCACCAAGTCTGAGTCTCCAAAGCACCTCACCCGGCTTAAGTTCATCTCCTTACCCATCCGAAGGCCGTGGAGCAAGGCCTCATATTCAGCTGTATTGTTAGTGCAAGGGAACATCAACCAGAGACCATAACAAAATTTATCACCTCAAGGGGAAGCTGGCACAACTCCAGCCCCCGAGCCCTCCAATTGCCTGGACCTGTCAAAGTGAATAGTCCAATACGTGTTATATGGCTTTTCTTCAGGCATCTGCAGCTCTGTCCAGTCATTGATGAAATCCACCAGTGCTTGAGACTTGATGGTTGTGTGAGGCACATACTTCAGACCATGAGGTCCAAGCTCAATGGCCCACTTGGCTATCCGACATGTGGCTTCTCTGTTTTGAATAATATCCCCTAAGGGAGAAGATATAACCACAGTGATGGGATGACCCAAAAAATATTGCTTAAGCTTTCTACTGGCCATGAACACTCCATATACAAGCTTTGCCAGTGTGGATACATCTGCTTGGATCCAATAAGTACCTCACCGATGTAGTAAACCGGCCTTTGAACCGGATATTCCTTGCCTGCCTCCTTTCATTCCACCATAATAGCTACGCTGACAGCCTAGGCATTAGCAGCCAGATACAACAATAATGGCTCCTTATCAATAGGAGCAGCATTAACGGGCGGCTCAGCCAGCTGCTTTTTCAAATCCTCAAAGGCTACATTAGCGGCATCAATCCAGACAAAATTATCTGTCTTTTTCATCATATGATACTGTAACACCCACGATGCGGCTATATCTCCCATGTGTCGAAGCACGACTTAGAGGCATAACCGCATAGTCGGCATGTCGCAAGAGGGGTAGTATTTACACATCCCATGTACTGAAAATGAAAGGGATAAAGAGTTGGCTTACAATCGCCACTTCACACAAAACATAAATATAGCATTACATCATCCAGAATACAATCAAGGTCCGAATACAGAACCAAATAAAGAAAGACAACCCCTAATGCAATAGATCCCCGATCGTCCCGACTGGGCTCCACTACTGATCAACTGGAAACGAAACAACACAATGCACATGATCTTCATCGAGCTCCTCCTTGAGCTCGGTTGCGACACCTGCACGGTTATCATCGGCAACTGCAACTGGTTTTGGAAGTAATCTGTGAGTCACGGGGACTCAGCAATCTCACATCCTCGTGATCAAGACTATTTAAGCTTATGGGTAGGAAAAAGGGAGTGAGGTGGAGCTGCAGCAAGCACTAAGCATATATGGTGGCTAACATCCGCAAATAAGAGCGAGAAGACAAGCAATGCAACGGTCGTGAACTAGAAGCGATCAAGAAGTGATCCTGAAACTACTTACGTTCAAGCATAACACAAGACCGTGTTCACTTCCCGGACCCCGCCGAGAAGAGACCATCACGGCTACACACGCGGTTGATGCATTTTAATTAAGTTAAGTGTCAAGTTTTCTACAACTTGACATTAACAAATTCCCATCTGCCCATAGCAGCGGGCACGGCTTTCAAAAGTTCAAAAACCCTGCAGGGGTGTCCCAACTTAGCCCATCACAAGCTCTCACGGTCAACGAAGGATATTCCTTCTCCCAGGACGACCCGATCAGACTCGGAATCCCGGTTACAAGACATCTCGACAATGGTAAAACAAGACCAGCAAAGCCGCCCGGATGTGTCGACAAATCCCGATAGGAGCTACACATATCTCGTTCTCAGGGCACACCGGATGAGACAGACGTCGGGTTGGCATAGACCCTGGTTGCCCAGGGGGCATCGGACATCGCTCAGGTTGGACCAACACTTAGAGAAGCATTGGCCCGGGGGTTAAAATAAAGATGACCCTTGAGTCTGTAGAACCCAAGGGAAAAAGGCTAGGTGGCAAATGGTAAAACCAAGGTTGGGCCTTGCTGGAGGAGTTTTATTCAAAGCGAATTGTCAAGGGGTTCCCATTATAACCCAACGGCGAAAGGAACGCAAAATCAAGGAACATAACACCGGTATGACGGAAACTAGGGCGGCAAGAGTGGAAAAAACACCATGCATAAAGCCTCAGCCTTCCACCCTTTACCAAGTGTATAGATGCACTAATTAAAATAAGAGATATTGTGATATCCCAACATATCCATGTTCCAACATGGAACAAACTCCATCTTCACCTGCAACTAGCAACGCTATAAGAGTGGCTGAGCAAAGCAGTAAGATAGCCAAACAACGGTTTGCTAGGAAAGGTGGGTTAGAGGCTTGACATGGCAATATGGGAGGCAATGATATAGCAAGTGGTAGGTATCGCAACATAGCAGAAGAGCAAGCTAATTAGCAAGCAAAGATAGAAGTGATTTCGAGGGTATGGTCATCTTGCCTGCAAAGTTCTCCGAGTTGACGTAAGCTTGATCCTCGTAAGCGTACTCAACGGGTTCCTTGATCTCGTACTCGTATCTGGCTCTACCCAATACAAGAACACAAGCAAAGGGAACCACAATCAACCACGGTGCAATGCGCAAGCAACATGATGCAAAACATGGCATGATATGCGGGATGCGATATGCAATGCATATGCGTGCTACGGAAAGGAAAGATTGAACAAGGCATCAACTTGGCAAACCAAGAATGCCGCTGGAAAGACGAGTTGATTTCGGTCGAAATCGATATAAAGATCACCAGAATCGGATGCACGGTTTACAAATGGCAAGCAAAACAAGAATGGCACAATTCTGCGATTAACAGCACGGTGCCATTTAGAATGCAACAAGAAACTAAGCTACTGCACTCCAGCATAACAACAAAGCACATGGCAGTGAACTATTCAAGATGCTTACAAAAGATGAACACTGAGATACGGCTAAATCACACAAAAGCAGGTTCAAACAAAGCATGGCAAAAGGGCAAAAGATATCAGCATCACAGACATGGAGAAAATACTAACATGTCAGGGATTAACATCAGGAAGCAATGTTTAGAGCAAGATAACAACATGCTACAGGATCAAATCATAGCAATACAAGGCATGGCATGAATCTACTCAAAGCATGTAACAAAAGTCCCTTACTGACCATAAACCAAAAGGGCACAGAAAACATGATGGCACCCAAGTTAACATAGCAAGTTTCATTAACAGATTCAGACTTATAGAAAAACTGGACATGGCATGAACAGAATTATGAAGGCATGTTTGCAAGCTCGACGCACTCAACACAAGGCATTGCATGACAAGCTAAGCATACTACCAGCAGGAACACATGTTCAAGAAGCTAACCATGGCAAGAACAATCTCATAGCATGCATGGATCAACTACAACAACCTTGGCAAAATTGATTAACACGTAAACAATCTGCCATGAACATTTTATAGCAAAAGTAGAGCAAGATTGAGTCATGCTAGCTAGGGTACTCCATAAATGAAAACAAGGACATGGATGGATAGAGCATAACCATATCTCAAAATCATCCTTACTGAACATACTCAAAAGAAACATGGATCTCACTGTAGCAACATGAATACATGGCATAAAAATAACAACAGGAAAATGACTTAGTGAAATTCTAAGTCTCTGAAATCAGCAATATTAAGAGCTACTTTGCATGCTTGTGCTAGTCACCACATTGATCACAAAAATACATGGCATACACCCCTGTAAAGATGGAATGGCATAGCCCAAAACACATGTAGGGCTCAAGTCCATATGCAACACACAATAATCATGGCAAAAATGACAAAAGCTCATAATCTGATAAGAATCAAGAATTAACATTTTATAGCACTCTTGCAACAGTCATTAGGGCATCAAGATGGACTCAAACGAGCATGGTGCAATGGAACAAAATGAAGAGCACATCATGATGAACATTTTGATGTATCATGCATGCAAAATGGAGCTACCGATGAGGAGTTATGATGCGCTGAACAGGGCATAAAAATTACTGAGATTCTCGGGACTTGGTCGTTTTTTTAAGAAAATACAGGCGGGCGCTGAATAGCTAACGTGTGCACCGGGCGAAGAATAGAGGGGGGGCGCTCACCAGATGGGATCGGCCCAGAGAGGAGGAAGCAGGTGGGCCGGGGATGTCGGGCTGGACCGGTCGCATGCGGGGCCCACGAGGCCAGAGGTGGAGCTCGTCCTCCTCGTGCACCCGCACGAGCAGGGCGGTTACGGCGGCGCCAGGAGGAAGTCCGGTGAGGGGAGGTGTCGGCGGTGGGGCCTGGCAGGGATGGCGAGGTAGGGGATGGGTTGCCGGCGGCCAGATCCGGCAGTGGGCGGCCGGATCGGGGCACGGACGGCGCTCCGGCGAGCTAGCAAGCTGGCAAGGTCGGGAGAAGCTCCGGCGACTGCGCCAGGGCCAGACATCGCGCCCAACGTCAGATCCTAGCCTGGGAGGCTCCGGTAGGTGGCACAGGGTCACCGGCTGTCGTGGAGTTGACACGGCAGATGTCCTAGAGCAAGGACTTATGTAGGATCTAGAAGTAGATGTGTCTAGAGGGGGGTGATTAGACACTTAGTGCTAAAGTTGCAATTTTTAGGCCTTTTTGGTTTGAGTGGAGTTTTAGGCACAATTTCAACATACACAATACATATCAAGCAAGCATGCAAAGAGTATATGAGCAGCGGAATGTAAAGCATGCAACTTGCAAGAATGTAAGGGGAAGGGTTTGGAGAATTCAAACGCAATTGGAGACACGGATGTTTTTCCCGTGGTTCGGATAGGTGGTGCTATACTACATCCACGTTGATGGAGACTTCAACCCACAAAAGGTAACGGTTGCGCGAGTCCACACAGGGCTCCACCCAAGGGTAACGGTTGCGCGAGTCCACACAGGGCTCCACCCACGAAGGGTCCACGAAGAAGCAACCACCCACAAAGGGTCCACGAAGAAGCAACCTTGTCTATCCCACCATGGCCATCGCCCACACAGGACTTGCCTCACTAGCGGTATATCTTCATGAAGTAGGCGATCTCCTTGCGCTTACAAACTCCTTGGTTCAACTCCACAATCTTGTCAGAGGCTCCCAAGTGACACCTAGCCAATCTAGGAGACACCACTCTCCAAGAAGTAACAAATGGTGTGTAGGTAATGAACTCCTTGCTCTTGTGCTTCAAATGATAGTCTCCCCAACACTCAACTCTCTCTCATAGGATTTGGATCTGGTGGAAAGAAGGTTTGAGTGGAAAGCAACTTGGGGAAAGCTAGAGATCAAGATTCATATGGTAGGAATGGAATATCTTGGCCTCAACACATGAGTAGGTAGTTCTCTCTCAGAAATAGGATGCTGGAAGTGTAGGCTTAGTCTGATGGCTCTCTCTTCGAATGAAGAGGAGGTGGAGGGGTATATATAGCCTCCACACAAAATCCAACCATTACACATGATTTACCAATCTCGGTGGGACCGAATCACAAACTCGATCAGACCGAAATGGGAAACCTAGTGAGCGTTAGAGATTTTCGGTTGGACCGACTGGATCAACTCGGTGGGACCGATGTGCTAGGGTTAGGGTAAATCCAAAACTCGGTTTGACCGATTACTCAAACTCGGTGGGACCGATTTGGGTAATAAGTGAAACAGAGAGTTGGCCAAGCAAACTCGGTGGGGCCGATTGCATATCTCGATGGGACCGAAAATATTGCAATAGGTAACAGAGAGTTTGCAAGCCCATCTCGGTGAGACCGAGATCCCATCGGTGAGACCTAACTGATTAGGGTTTCTGGCAGTGGCTTTGACAGGTGAAACTCGGTGGCGCCGGATAGGAATAATCGGTAGGTCCGAGTTTGGCTTTGGGTTTAGGTCATATGTGGAAGTGGGAAAGTAGCTGAGGATTTTGGAGCATATCATTAAGCACATGAAGCAAGAGGCTCATTAAGCAACACCTCATCCCTCCTTGATAGTATTGGCTTTTCCTATGGACTCAATGTGATCTTGGATCACTAAATGTAAAATGAAGAGTCTTGAGCTTGAAGCTTTAGCCAATCCTTTGTCCTTAGCATCTTGAAGGAGTTCCCACAACCTTTAGTCCATGCCACTCCATTGTTGAATTTATCCGAAACATGCTAGATATAAATGTTAGTCCAACAAGAGATATGTTGTCATCAATTATCAAAACCACCTAGGGAGCACTTGTGCTTTCAATCTCCCCCTTTTTGGTAATTGATGGCAACATACATCAAAGATTTAGATAAAGATATAAAGAACAACAAGTAAAGCTTTGGAAGGACATGTAACAAGCATAGGCTCCCCCTACATGTATGCACTCATGTAAATATGAAATATAGAGGCATGTGAGAGCATAACCATGACAGAGTAGGCAATGTGTTACATGTATCTTGGCCATATGCATCAGAGCAAAAGATTATCAAGGAAAAAACCTTCATGCTCATGAGTCCTTCTTGCAAACAGTATGTACATAAGCAAGAACTCCTCATACTCATGATTTTGATGCATATACTTACCTTGTGGTCTTGAGTTGGCTTAGGATGGAATGAACCTGCACAAACAAAGTTAGATAACACAGGTACATCCACTAGCCAGAGCAAACAAAAGAAACCACAAGAATACCAAGACTGGGATGACATGTAGAGAGTGAGTACAAGGTACCACATTGGATTCAACATGTCCCCAAGAATAAAGATATGCAATGAATTTGACTGATTTCTTTCCCTTAGGTGTCTTGCTCCCCCAGAATCTTACATGGGATATTGGGAGAAGATAGGGAACAGCAAATCAGAGCTGAAAGATACAAATGAACATGTCTTCCCCCCTAAAAAGACATGTGGCATCTCTCCTCTTGAACATCAAGCATCTGGGATCCTTGAGTATTCTCTCCCCCTTGGAGATTTCTTTCTCCCCCTTAATATATGGGATCCTTGAGTATTCTCTCCCCCTGGAAGTCTCTCTTGTAGTTTTGGTCCTTGAGACTTTTTCTCTCCCTTGATGTGATCTCTCTCTCCTACAAGCTTTGATGTGATCTCTCTCTCCCCCTTTGACATCAATTTCCAAGAAGGGCTTTCTGGAATCCGTCGTATAGGTTTGGTCCTTGAGACTCAGCACAAAGCAATGGATAAAACTGTGATGCTTGTAGAGGACAAGATTCATTGAGTAGAGCTGGATCAGAAGAAATATAGAACAAGTGGCAAACTGTTTTTCCTGTTGCGAAGTCGGTGGCACCGAGTGGTATGTTTCGGTGGCACCGAAAAGATTTGGTTGGACAGAAAATTACAAGTCGGTGAAACCGAGTTCACACAGAGAAAAACACTTGTCACCT
Source organism: Triticum aestivum (assembly GCF_018294505.1). Classification (NCBI taxonomy): domain Eukaryota; kingdom Viridiplantae; phylum Streptophyta; class Magnoliopsida; order Poales; family Poaceae; genus Triticum; species Triticum aestivum. Next base: position 225,384,455 of record NC_057803.1, read on the forward strand.
CAGCTCACTAGACATGTAGGATCTCACAAAGATTTGCAATGAATTACTTGAAGGATTTGCAAGGAATTAAATGCAGAAAATGCAGAACATAAACAGAAAGAAAAGAGAAGAGACTGAAAAATCTAGATGGAGTTTTTTTTTTTGAAAAGAGAAAGAAACTAAAAGATCTAGATGAAGTTTTTTTTTGAAAAAGAGAAAGAAAATAAACATGCATGAGACAAATGCAATAACACAGAAAAGAACACAAGAGAACTTCATCTAGAGTTGGGCGGTGACATAGTCACCTATGTTAGAGTATATTGACTTAGGAGTCAAGTGAGAACACTTGATCATAGGTCATACTCATCGTTTAAGCTCAAAATGGGTTACCATTTTTCGTTTAAGCATCTTGATGTATTCACATCTTGTTGAGTTGCTTTGACTCATGTCTTGGAGTAAAGCTTCTCTAAGATGGAATAACATACCTTGGGTGGTGGTGTGGTTCTTGCTCATGTAGTTGAACTTGTGTGGGTGCTCAAGGTTGATGTAGCTCATCAAGAGTTGGGAGCACCACTTGGAGTTTGAGTTCATCTACCTACATGGGTTAGTTCTTGCAAGGAAGAGCACTTGTGTATCCAAAAATGACAATCATGAAGCTCAACATAGAATTTGTCAAAGGATATGTTTGAATGGTTTTGTGCTTCCTTGTCTTCAACCACCATTGTGTAGAGTCTTGGTGATGTAGAGATTGCTCAAGATGTGAGTGAGTCGCAATCTCATGGAATTAGATTCAACCAAACACCTACATGGGTTAGACAACATGCAAGATGCAAATATATCCAAGACATAAGATAGTTATCATAAGAGATATATCATGGATTAGTCATAAGCTCATGTCTTGCATGTATCCAATGGAGTTTCTACTCCAAGTTCGAAGCATCAATGATGTTCAATTCTCCTCTCAACCTGCAAAACACTTTCTCATCAAGAGGTTTAGTAAATATATCCGCTAATTGCTTATCGGTGCGAACATGCTTAAGATCAATGTCACCCTTAGCAACATGATCTCGAATGAAATGATGACGAACTTCAATATGCTTAGTTCGAGAATGTTGTACAGGATTATGACCAATTTTGATAGCACTTTCATTGTCACAAAGCAGTGGAACATGTTTCACATAAATCCCATAATCTTTAAGAGTTTGGGTCATCCAAAGTAATTGAGCACAACATGAACCAGCGGCAATGTATTCCGCTTCGGCGGTGGATAAGGATACCGAGTTTTGTTTCTTGGAAGACCAAGACACAAGAGATCTACCAAGAAATTGACAAGTACCCGAAGTGGACTTTCTATCAACCTTATCTCTGGCCTAATCCGAGTCGGAATAGCCAACAAGACCAAAAGAAGACCTCTTAGGATACCAAATGCCAAAATTTGGTGTATGGATTAAATATCTCACTATCCTTTTCACAGCCTTAAGATGACATTCTTTAGGAGCAGCTTGACATCGTGCACACATGCACACACTTAGCATAATATCGGGACGTGAAGCACATAGGTATAACAATGAACCAATCATAGAGCGATAAACCTTTTGATCAACCGGTTCACCATCTTTGGTCAAATCATTATGTCCACTAGTAGGCATGGGTGTAGACATACCTTTGCATTCTTGCATATTGAACTTCTTGAATAAGTCCTTGGTGTATTTCATTTGAGAGACAAATGTACCTTCCTTAGTTTGCTTGATTTGCAAACCGAGAAAGAATTTGAGTTCACTCATCATAGACATCTCAAACTTCTCTGACATTAGCTTTCCAAACTTTTCACTGAAGAGAGGGTTAGTTGAACCAAATACGATATCATCGACATAAATTTGGCATACAAATAGTTCTCCATTAACCCTTTTAGTAAAAAGAGTGGAATCAATTTTACCAATTTCAAAACCACTTGTAATAAGGAACTTGGTCAAGCATTTATACCATGCTCTAGGAGCTTGTTTAAGACCATAAAGAGCTTTGTAAAGTTTGTAAACATGATTTGGTTTCTTAGGATTGATAAAGCCGGGAGGTTGTTTGACATAAACTTCCTCCTCTATTTCACCATTTAGAAAAGCACTTTTAATGTCCATTTGGTACAAGGTGATATTATGGTGATTAGCATAGGCAAGTAAGATGCGAATGGACTCAAGTCTAGCAACGGGAGCATATGTCTCACCATAGTCCATACCTTCAACTTGTGTGTACCCTTGGGCGACGAGACGTGCTTTGTTGCGAACCACTTGTCCATCTTCATCTTGCTTATTGCGAAACACCCATTTGGTACCAATGATGTTGTGGTTGTTGTCGGGCTTCTCAACCAATGTCCAAACTTGGTTTCTCTCAAAATTGTGTAGCTCTTCATGCATAGCGTTTATCCAATCCGGATCTTCCAATGCTTCTTCAACCTTCATAGGTTCAATGCTAGAGATGAATGAATAGTTTTCACAAAAGTTAGCTAAACGAGTTTTTGAGCGAGTGATTCTCCCGGTTTGTATATCATTGAGGATTTGCTCGACAGGATGATCTTTGGCAATTCTTGCTCGAACTCGTGAGAGCTTTTGCTTGGGTCTTTGTTGAACATCTTCTTCATCTTGTTCTTCTTCTTGGCCTTCTTCATTGTTGACATCATCGTTCTCTTGTCGTGGTGGAGAAAGAGGTTGTTGATGTTCGTCTTGATGCATTTCCTTGTCTTCTTCATCTTGGTGTGTCCCACTTGTGGATGCTTCCGTGTCGATTCTTGGTTCACCTTTTCATGAAGTAGAAGCTTCCACTTGGACAGATGAAGTACTCTCCTTCACCTCCATTGGACAAATTTTGCCAATGGACAAGTCTTGGATTGCTTCTGAAGGGTCTTTGTCTCCTACATCAATTGGCAATTGCTCTACTTGCGAGCCATTAGATTCATCAAACTTCACATCTACTGTCTCTTCAACCTTTTGGGTGAAATTGTTGTAGACACGGTAAGTGTGAGAGTTTGAGCCATAACCAAGTAGAAAACCTTCATGAGATTTAGAAGCAAACTTTGAACGACGATGCTTATCAAGAATGTAGCACTTTGAGCCGAATACTCGAAAGTATCCAACTTGGGGTTTGTTACCAGTGAGAAGCTCGTATGCCGTCTTGCCGAGTAGCTTGTGAAGATATAAGCGGTTTGTTGCGTGACAAGCTGTCTCAACCGCTTCTGCCCAAAAGTGCTTCGGTGTCTTGTATTCATCAAGCATCGTTCTTGCCATTTCGATGAGCGTCCGGTTCTTCCTCTCAACAACTCCATTTTGTTGAGGTGTGTACGTAGCTGAGAACTCGTGTGAAATCCCTTCTTCGTCAAGAAAGGTGTCCACATTTGCGTTCTTGAACTCCATTCCGTTGTCACTCCGAACCTTCTTGATCTTCACGTCAAACTGATTTTGGGCCTTCCTAGCGAAGTTTCTGAAGATCTTCTGGACCTGCGACTTGTCATTAAGAAAGAACACCCACGTAAATCTTGAAAAATCATCAACTATAACTAGACCAAAAGAATTTCCACCGAGACTCTTGTAGGCATTGGGACCAAAAAGATCCATATGAAGTAGCTCGAGTGGCCTTCTTGTGGTCATGATGTTCTTCACGGGATGCCTTCCTCCAACCTGTTTACCTGCTTGACAAGCACTGCAAAGTCTATCCTTATCAAATATGACATCGTTAACTCCAAGGATATGATTTCCTTTAATAAGCTTGTCAAGGTTTCTCATGCCAACGTGACCTAGTCGTCTATGCCACAACCAACCTTTTGAGGATTTAGCAACAAAGCAAGTTTTAGGTTGTGCCTTTTTAGAGAAATCGACAATGTAAAGATCACCTCTACGCATACCGGTAAAGACCATTTTATGATTGTCTCGACGAAATACTTGGCAATCTACATCAGTAAATAGGACATTCAAACCGAAATCAGCAAGTCTAGATACTGAAAGTAAGTTGTAGCCGAGAGATTCAACGAGCATGACATTTTGAATGGAACTATCATGTGAGATGGCCACCTTACCAAGGCCAACCACTTTACCCTTTGAATTATCACCAAAGGTGACATATTTTCGAGGGCCGTCATTTTCAGCAAGCTCACGAAACATCTCTTCATCTCCGGTCATATGATCAGTACATCCACTATCAAGAACCCATTCCTTTCCTCCTGATTCATATCCCCGAAGATTTGCCATAAGACCAAAATGTCTCATTTCATCATCAAGATCGAAGTCACTATCATCATCATCATCATAGTATCCATGTTCATCATGATCTTGTGACTCATCATTTCCTAGAAAGGGTAATTCATTAGATAAATGATCGTCAAAGTGGTCACTTTTATGAATTCTTATAGCCTCGAATATGATATCACTAATGATTCCAACATCTCCTTTAGCATGCTTAAGATTGGTAAGTTCAAATAGACAATTACCAAAACTAGGATCACTAGAGTTCATCTTACTCAAGGCAATAGATTTATGGAGAATTTCATCAAAGTTTTCAAGGAATGATCGGGAAATCGTTCCTCAAGAAATTTCCATATAGTATAGGCACAATTAAGAGTAGGCAAACTAGCAATCAAATTTTTGGGCAATCCTCTAATGATGAGCTCAATAGTTCTAAGATTGCGAATCATGTCAATATCTTCATCTAGGGTAGGATGCAAAGGATCAATATGAGGTGCACAAGGGCTAGCAATATACTTGTTCAAATGATATTGATTGAAAATTACAAGCATCTCATTTTTCCACTCATGAAAATATTCTCCATCAAGAATAGGCACTCTATGTCTAAGACTCCCTAAGGTAGACATATCCATCTTCCTCCAATGGTGATTAAACCAAGGCAATGGAGACCAAAGCTCTGATACCACTTGTAGGATCTAGAAGTAGATGTGTCTAGAGGGGGGGTGATTAGACACTTAGTGCTAAAGTTGCAATTTTTAGGCCTTTTTGGTTTGAGTGGAGTTTTAGGCACAATTTCAACATACACAATACATATCAAGCAAGCATGCAAAGAGTATATGAGCAGCGGAATGTAAAGCATGCAACTTGCAAGAATGTAAGGGGAAGGGTTTGGAGAATTTAAATGCAATTGGAGACACGGATGTTTTTCCCGTGGTTCGGATAGGTGGTGCTATCCTACATCCACGTTGATGGAGACTTCAACCCACGAAGGGTAACGGTTGCGCGAGTCCACATAGGGCTCCACCCAAGGGTAACGGTTGCGCGAGTCCACACAGGGCTCCACCCACGAAGGGTCCACAAAGAAGCAACCACCCACAAAGGGTCCACGAAGAATCAACCTTGTCTATCCCACCATGGCCATCGCCCACACAGGACTTGCCTCACTAGCGGTAGATCTTCACGAAGTAGGCGATCTCCTTGCCCTTACAAACTCCTTGGTTCAACTCCACAATCTTGTCGGAGGCTCCCAAGTGACACCTAGCCAATCTAGGAGACACCACTCTCCAAGAAGTAACAAATGGTGTGTAGGTAATGAACTCCTTGCTCTTGTGCTTCAAATGATAGTCTCCCGAACACTCAACTCTCTCTCATAGGATTTGGATCTGGTGGAAAGAAGGTTTGAGTGGAAAGCAACTTGGGGAAAGCTAGAGATCAAGATTCATATGGTAGGAATGGAATATCTTGGCCTCAACACATGAGTAGGTAGTTCTCTCTCAGAAATAGGATGCTGGAAGTGTAGGCTTAGTCTGATGGCTCTCTCTTCGAATGAAGAGGAGGTGGAGGGGTATATATAGCCTCCACACAAAATCCAACCGTTACACACGATTTACCAATCTCGGTGGGACCGAATCACAAACTCGGTCAGACCGAAATGGGAAACCTAGTGACCGTTAGAGATTTTCGGTGGGACTGACTGGATCAACTCGGTGGGACCGATGTGCTAGGGTTAGGGTAAATCCAAAACTCGGTTTGACCAATTACTCAAACTCAGTGGGACCGATTTGGGTAATAAGTGAAACAGAGAGTTGGCCAAGCAAACTCGGTGGGGCCGATTGCATATCTCGGTGGGACCGAAAATATTGCAATAGGTAACAGAGAGTTTGCAAGCCCATCTCGGTGAGACCGAGATCCCATCGGTCAGACCGAATTGATTAGGGTTTCTGGCAGTGGCTATGACAGGTGAAACTCGGTGGCGCCGGATAGGAATAATCGGTAGGTCCGAGTTTGGCTTTGGGTTTAGGTAATTTGTGGAAGTGGGAAAGTAGCTGAGGATTTTGGAGCATATCATTAAGCACATGAAGCAAGAGGCTCATTAAGCAACACCTCATCCCTCCTTGATAGTATTGGCTTTTCCTATGGACTCAATGTGATCTTGGATCACTAAATGTAAAATGAAGAGTGTTGAGCTTGAAGCTTTAGTCAATCCTTTGTCCTTAGCATCTTGAAGGAGTTCCCACAACCTTTAGTCCATGCCACTCCATTGTTGAATTTATCTGAAACATGCTAGATAGAAATGTTAGTCCAACAAGAGATATGTTGTCATCAATTATCAAAACCACCTAGGGAGCACTAGTGCTTTCAACTTAGTCGTAGGGCCATCGCACTAGGAAGCTTAAAGGGGTTAATCGGGACAAAGGACACACATGAGAGTTTTTATACTAGTTCGGCCCCTTACGATGAAGGTCAAAGCCTACGTCTAGTTAGGATTGGTATTGCTGAGGTTTCGATCTCCAAGAGGCTCAACTCGCCGGCTTGGTTATCGACTTGGTTGTTTCTTGCCCTAAACCGCCACCGGGTCGTCCCCTTATATACACAGGTTGACGCCTGGTGGCCTACAGAGTCCCGACCGGCTCATAATCGTGCCCGGATCGGTGACTTCCCTTACATGCCTTTCTTTACAAGTCTTTCCTTACATACGGCGGTTTACAATATCAGGCCTTAAGCCGGCCCCAGGCCTTTGGGCCTTCTATACATTTAGTAAACTATCATCTTGAATGCTTATCGAGCTTCTTATGTAACCCGCCATTAGGGCTGACCCGGCCCCTCCTGGGCGGGTCATACTGGTAGTAATATCCCCAACATTAGGCCCCAGGTTGACTTTGAACTTTGTTCTCTGTCAATCTTCAATACTTAGGTGGAATCCATCCTCTGTCTGAAAACTTTTGTAACCCGCTGTGACGTCATCTTCTGAAAACACAAAAAACCTTCATGACGTCATCTTCCAACAGACCTTTCATTTTTTAATGCCTTCCGAGAATCGAGGCGTCCGTTAATTTGGATAATCATTATTCGGGTCTCCTTTACTTTCGCGCCCGCCTGTTCGCGCACTCCCTTATAAAATAGGTACAACTTAGGTCTTTTTCATTCTCCCCCTTCTGTCGTCTTCCTCCTCTCACTGCTTCGCTGCCGCTCGAGCTCTGCCGCTGCCGCCGTCGCAGATCTCCTCGTATTCTCCATCTCAGGCCGCTGCATCGACCTGACTTGTCCAGAGAAACGCGACGAACCTTCGCAGCGAATCCGCACCCGTAAGTCTCACTTTCTCAAACTTTTTAAATCTGCATTAGGGCTTTGCGAGTTCGTCGGTGTTCTTCATCGTTCTTCATGAACTTTCCTGGTAGTTCTTCCTCCGCAGCCTCTAGGGATCCAAAAAGGAAATATAACTCGTGCGGTAGTTGTTTGGCATCCATTTTTTATAGCCGTAGATCCCTTTTTTCTGTATAGATGCTTCGTTACAGCTGACAAACCAGTCTATACTAGATAGTTAGGTCTAGAATATTTTTCTTTTCAGAACAGCCATTTGATCAAAAATAATAATGACAGCTTGGTAAAACTTGTTTATGCCAATACTTAGCGGAATCTTCTTTCTGAGAAAATCTATAGTCATGGCGGCTTACCACTCCGGCTTTCTTTTCCCTATATTTCATTAGCCCTTAGTTAAACCGCCATTACTTGTTTTATATCTGATCGTAAACTGAACCGGCATGTTGTTATTTCTTTTTCAGTTCTTTGCTCATCATGTCGTCAAAAACACCCACCATTTGTAACTGGGTCCCCTCATCCATAACTGAGGAATGGTTAAAAGAGTTCTTCCTCATTGGGTTTCTGCCTTCAAAAAATGTCATGTCTTATCGTGCTCCTGACCCAGAGGAAGAACGCCCCAATCCAAAAGACAGAGAAGTGATTGTCTTCACTGACCACATGAACCGTGGCTTCTCACCGCCCGGTTCAAAATTCTTCAGAGAGGTCCTTCATTTTTTCAAACTTCATCCTCAGGATCTTGGACCCAATTCCATATCTATTATTTGCAATTTCCAAGTACTTTGTGACGTGTATCTTCAGCAAGAGCCGACCGTAGAGCTGTTTAGAGAATACTTTTATCTGAACCGGCAGAATGAATGCATCAACAGTCCTAGCTTAGAACTTGGAGGCACCTCAATTCAGCACCATCAGGGTGCTGTCTTCCCTCTCATAGTTTTACCAAGTCACCCAAAGGACTAGGACCAAACTTGGTTTTACTGTCAGGATATCTCTCCAGCAAATGAGAAGCCGCTGCCGGGTTACCGCCCCAGTCGACTTGACTCCAAGTTCACCCTTCCGGATAAACTCATCGTTGCTGAACGAAAGAGGCTGCTTCCATCCATCAGAAGAATCAACGCTTTGTTGGGGAACGGTTTAACCGAAGTAGATCTGACCCGCTGCTGGATCTCATGGCGGGTTATTCCATTAAGTCGTCGATCAAAACTGATGTATGAATACGGTAGAGGCCCGGACGACTCTCTTCGTCACATCCCAATTGAACTCACTGAAGAAGACATTGTTTCAATGCCAAACCTTTTGGTGAACGGGAAATATGAAGACTGCAACATTGTTGGGTTAAATCCCTTCTGCAAGCTTAACCCGGTACCAGAAGTAAGTATATTCTGATCTCTTTTCCTTTGTGTTTTGCCCAGCTATACTACTTTAGCACGGATCTTTCTTCTTGCCTTTGCAGGCCAATTCTGACTTTTGGAAGGTGAAATATGACCATGAGGCTACCAAGAAGGCGAAAAGCCGCCGCCATGAACACCAAGAAGACGACTCAGAGAACGAAGAAGAAGAAGAAGAAAGCCACTGCTGAAGATTTAATGAAACTTGATGACACGTCTGACTCGGAGGTAGCCCTTGATTCGCTTGGCCAAATTTTTAACAATCTTATTTGTCGGCATTCTGGGAACGGGGGTCCCCAGACTTGCCTGTGGTGTGGCTCAAGCGGGGGCCTAGCGCGGCCCATCTTCATCAGCTCAAGCTCAAGACCCTCGCGAGGGGCCAAGCCTCGCGAGGCGGATGACAGGAAGCTTCCTCAGAGGCATCCTCATCAAGCAGGCTCGCAAGGAGGCGGAGAGATCAAGGCAGGGGTACCTCGCGAGGAACCCGTGACGCAAGCCATGACGATCGAGACCAGGCGGGCGCCGGCCTGCGCAGTGTCCTTGTTTGCCCTTTGGTGCAAAGGGGGCAAGCACAGGCCAAGGCATCAGGCAAAGGTTACCATTCTGGTGCAACAAGACCAAGACCAGCCGACGGCAGGATGAGGTCACTGTGGAGCCCAAGACGGCATCATCGCCAGTGCTTTTGGCAGCCGAAGACCACCTTTGGTCAGGATAACTTGTACTAGATGTTCCCCTTTGAAATGGCCAATTGTTGGCGCCCTTCCCGCTCATTATTTGGGGAGAGGCCCAGGGCCTCTATAAATAGAGCTAGCCACCAAAGAGTAGAGACATCTAGACACCCCGAGAACATCGAGAGATCTGGTAGAACCCTAGCAGAGAGAGAGAGAGAGAGAGGCGAATGAACTCACCCTAGCAGTTAATCGCACCAGCTCAAGAACACCTCTCACGAGGCTGTTCTTCCCTTGTACTGTCCATCATCAGCCCTAGAGGCAATCCACCACACCACACACTAGAGTAGGGTATTACACCACAACGGTGGCCCGAACCAGTATAAACCTCGTGTCTCTTGTGTTGTTCATCATTTTCATCTTAGTTCGCACGAGAGGATCAGACGTAGATCGGTAGGGGAGAGATCTCTGCGCGCACCCCAGTGTTCGAACCTCAAGGGTCTGCCGGGACCCGAAACCCGACCTTTGGCGCGCCAGGTAGGGGTGCGCCGGAATCTTCCTTTCGTTGTTCGCGTGTGATCTTCCGTCGTGTCCATGGATGACGCTCATCGGGCTCGTGCCGAGCGCCGGGCTGCTCATGCCGCTCGCGTCGGCCAGACGGCGCCCGTCGGCGGCCCCCCTCGTCGTTCCCCGTCGCCCGCCACCAACGCTGCCACCGGCCCGGCGGGGAATGAGCAGCAGGCCTCGTCCCAGCACCCCACGGTGCGGCGGGATGGCCGCACCGCCACCACGTCGCTGACTCCAGCTGGCTCGTCGTCCCACGCCCGTCGCGCACCCATGGATGCGCATGCCTCACTGCTCTTGGCGCGGGAGCTCCTGCACTATTGCCCTGTCGACGACCTCTACGAGGACTGGCTCGCCTGCATCACCGAGCTCGTCAGTGCCGCAGGGGGCTCCCCCTTGCGGTCCCTCTCGCTGCCTCACCCTCCCTCCCGTGCAGGGGGCGAGGATCAGGAGGCGCCTCCGCCGCCTCCTCCCCAAGAAGGTGCCTTGGCTCCAAGGCGCGCAGCCCTAGGGCGAGACCCTCCATGTCCGGCGCCTGCGCAGCAAGAAGGGAGCTGCCAAGAGATCCCACGTCCCCGGGAAGGTGCTCGCGCGCTCCCAGCGTCGGCGCGCCAAGATCGCGCCCCAGCGCCTCCATGACAAAACCCCGCGCTGCTCCCAGTGGCGGCATGGTGACCCGCAAGAACGAGTCCAGCACTAGCAAAGGGCACCAGTGGCCCCGACGGGCTACCTCGCCTTCACCCCAGAGCTGCGCGGCGTCACATGGCCAGGCAAGTTCAAGCCTGACCTCCCTCCCCGCTACGATGGCACAGCGGACCCCGCGGAGTTCCTGCAGCTCTACGAGCTGGGCATCGTACCCGCCAACGGAGACGAGAAGGTCATTGCGAATTGGTTCCCCATGGCGCTCAAGGACGGCGCCTGCACCTGGCTCCTGAACCTGGCTCCCGGCACGATCTCCTCCTGGAGCCAGATGCGCACCCGCTTCATTGCCAACTTCCAGGGCACTCGCGACCGGCCCCCGGCCGTGAGCGACCTGCGCCACATCAAGCAACAGCCAGGGGAAACCCTGTAGAAGTACATCCAGCGCTTCAACTATGCTTGCCTCAAGATCCCCAAGGTGACTGAAGAAGCCATCATCTCAGCCTTCTCCGACGGTGTGCGCGACGTCAAGATGAAGGAAGAGCTAGCAATCCATGAAGACCTGTGTACATCCCTGGAGCTGTTCAACTTGGCGACCAAGTGCGCCAGGGCTGAGGAAGGGTGTCTCTCCCTCCTCGAGCTCCCAGCAGCCGACCCAGAAGAAAAGAAGCTCAAAGCCAAGGACGTGAAGCGCAAGGGGGCTGCCGTGCTAGCTGCGGAACCGGACACCAAGCAAGGCAGGGATCATCCTGAGTCATCCAAGGGTGGACGGTACTGCGTGTACCACAACCTCCACACCCACAACACCAACGAATGTGAAGAGCTCAGACCCGTGCGAGATGGGCGAATCGGCCGACGCCAAAGTGCAATGACAGGGGCTATGGCCGAGGAGGAGGAAGAGGCGGTGGACGATGGGAAGACCATGGCCTTCGCCAGGGATGGCGTGACCACCCTTGCGAGGACCGTTGGCAGGACCAGACTCGCGAGGGAGGCTGGAGGGACCAGCCTCGTGAGGACCGTTCCCACGGTAATGCAGGCCTCCCTCCTCTGCCACCTCCACCAAGGAGGAACGAAGACCAACACTAAAACGATGGGGCTGGGGGCTTCCAAGATCCGCGTGAAATTGCTTGCATCTTGGGCGGCGCCCAGGCCCTAGCCTCACAGCGCATCTTCAAGCAGTTTGCTCGTGAGGTGAATGCAGTCCTTCCCAAGCTTGAGGCCACGTGCCCTCTCGGGTGGTCTTCGTGCGCGATCACATTCAGTTCCGCAGACCAGCTCAAGTGTGCGGCAACGGCCGGAGTCCTCCCGATGCTTTGCTCCCCAGTCATCAGCAATGTGCAGGTCACCAGGACCCTCATCGATGGCGGGGCAGGACTCAACGACCTGTCCGTCAAGACGTTCGACAATCTCCAAGTGCCATACAACCAGCTTCAGCCGACCAAGCCTTTCTCAGGAGTCACCAATGGTTCCACTGTTCCAATTGGGCAGGTTCGCCTTCCGGTCACCTTCGGGCAACACAACAACTACCGCACCGAGCTCATCTACTTCGACGTCACTCACATCCGCCTGCCGTACAATGCCATCCTCGGGTATCCGGCCCTGGCTCAGTTTATGGCAGTGACTCACCATGGTTACAATGTCCTCAAGATGCCAGGAAGCGGTGGAGTCATCACCGTACCCTATGAAGAAAGGGATGCAGTGTGCTCGCTCGAGCGTGTGGTCCAAGCCGCAGCAATCGAAGACCCAGATCGCAGGAGCGGGAGGCCTCCCGAGGCGACCCACAAGAAGAAGAAGACCTCACCTGGCCAGAGACACAAGGAAGTAGGCACCTCTGGAGGTATTGCGTCAGGATTCGCGCCCGATCAGGGAGCGCCACCCTCTCGCGCATAGGAAGGCGCGCTCGGCGCCCTTCTCAGGCAGGGCTTGGGGGCTCTCTCTTGGAGAGCCACCGACCTTGCCATGGTCGCGGGGGAGGCGCTCGGGCACCACTTGGAGGGGTGCTTTCAAGCACGCTTCCCTCAGAAAGGTACAAGTCAAAGGAGACAAAACCCTCAGGAGTTCATCGAAAGGAACACCCAAGAGCTACAAGAGTCCAAAGTCATGCGCGGCAGCCGCCGCTTACATGCCGTGGCCCCACATCTAGGAAAGGATGGAGGACTGCGTGTCTGCGTCGACGTACCAGGGCTCAACCGAGCTGTGTCCCAGGAGCGCCTATGGCCTTCGGCCGTAGGGCGCTGCGTGGGACCACCCCACAGCTATGTTCGCATGCCCTTCGGCCTGCCGAGCGCGATCGCCGCACATCAGCGCCTATTGAGGAGCATTCTGGAGGCTCGGTAGGTCAGGCATCACGCGGTCCTGGCGGAGGTGGCGATGGTCCCCGAAGACCTGCACGTACCACCATAGCCTCCCGAGGCCCCTGGGCCTGGGGGCTCATGAGGGCCGACATCTTCACCGCGCATCGCTCACTTCCTCAGCATTGCTTCATCTTCAACAGCATCAGGTGACATCTTTTAGAGTTTTACTTTCAGCTGGGAGCACCCACAGGGCTACACCAATCCCAGGACACATGGGTCCGTCCTCGCGGCATGTATCCATTTTGGTTATGCTCTTTACTTACCCTGTTGGTGGCGCCCCTCGGGATGCATCATCCCCACACCGCTCGGGCCTGACCCAGCGGCAGTTGCTTTTCCAGCGTTTACCCTAGGATGAAGTTGTTCTTTCACGCTTAATCTGATTCCCATAATTCACCTACTGCTTGTCGTCGTGCAAAGCGCTTGCACGTTAAAAGGGGGGTACCTGAGCATCGCGACTCATGGGCTCCTACTGGCTCTCCAGCCATCACCCCCTGGCCTTGACCCATGGCATCGCGACCTGTCATACCAGCGGCGGCTGAGCTCTCTCAAGGGTCGGGACCTCAGGACGTAGAGCATTTGCATTCTAACAAACCTGCAGGAACACACCAATTGATAAAGGCCCAGAGCCAGGCGCAACCCGCCTCGAGGTAGGGCCTCGTGAGTCCCGCGCTGGCTCACGGGTGCCCAGATACACCTCTCCTAGCCCTACCGTGCCGGCTACGTGTCAGGGCAGGGCTGTACACGCCCCGGGGGCTCCTCCCGGAGGGGAGCCCCCTCCCACGCACCAGTGGAAGCACCATGCTCCGCGCTGGCTGACGACACTGCCGAGGAGTGGCTATGCCCGTACACATACGGAAGCGCTATGCTCCGCGCTGGTGATAAACAATTGAGGGCGGCCCATGGTCGTACCAACCTCAGGGAGCCCAGAGCTCAGTGTCTGGCACCATCGCAATGCCTCCCCTCGGGAGTGCCGCGCGAGGGGGCTAGACAAGGGGGCTATGCCCGGGCCTTGCCCGAGCGCACGCCACCCAGCCAGGTCCCTTGGACCTGGTCGTCGCGCGCCACTCCCCAAGCGGAGCCAAGGAACGAAACTCATTTGAGCGTCTAGGGGGACTCCTGAGCATCGCGACTCAGGAGCCTAACTTGCCACGTAGTCCCTCACTCCTTAGTCCCGTCCTTGGTTTCCGGTCGGGGCTAACGCTGGGTGAGGTACGCGCGGGACAGGGCCCTACCGACGTAGAACGATCAATCCACTCGTCGCTCCCCCCTTCCCTACTTGTTGCTCGCGCGTCAAGGGAGACTCCTGAGCATCGCGACTCAGGAGCCTAACTTGCCACATAGCCCCTCACTCCTTAGTCCCGTCCTTGATTTCCGGTCGGGGTTAATGCTGGGTGAGGTACGCGCGGGGTCCGGCCCTGCTGACATAGAGCGTAAACAAGTAGGAGAGGAAAATGCAAATTCCGGGAAATTCAAAGCAAACATTACAAGCCATAAGATTGTTCCACAATGCCAAACACAAGTTTTAACGCCTCCGTGAGGCATGGTGCATGTGCAGGAATAAAACAGGATGGAAGTTGCAAAGGAATCACTCCCCAGTAACGCCGTCACTGGTGGTGGAGTCATGCTGGACGGCTTCGCCTCCCGAGGTCGCAAGGCCGGCGGCACCGCGCCCGGGCAGGACGCTGGGGGAGCGGAACTTCCCCAGCAAAACCTCGGCTCGGCCCCTCACGACCTCAGCAGCGGCAGCGGCACGATCGCCGCTCACGGGCTCAAGCAGGCTGTCGAAGTCGGCGTTGGGGTCGCGCAGATAGACATGGCTGAGGACACGCGTCAGTGCCGCAGAAGATAGGGCACGCGCCTTGGCCTCGACCGTGGGGCCAAGGCCGTCTGCGACGTCCTCAAGCGCATCAACCAGGAAGGGGAGCAGCGTGGCAGGGCCGTCCTCCGCACCAGCCAACGGCTCCTCCAGGCCGCTCTCATACAGCGTCTTCAGTATGCCTCGAGCCTTCTTCTCCAGCTCCGTGAAGGCCGCCCGGTCCTCCGTCAGGACCTTTGCCTTGGCGTTCAGCTCGGTCCTCTCCGCCTTCAGCAACCGCTCCAGCGTCTCCAGTCGGCTGTGGCGGACATCAAGGATTTCGGGTTCCGGCAACGCCCAGTGCTAGACCAACGCAGTGCTAAATCCCCACCCAGTGCTACTCCGTCACGGCGACGCTACCTTCCTTTCCCGCCCAGCAAGGATTGCTTGAGCGCTAAAGGGGACCTCCCGAGCATCGCGACTCAGGGGATCTTACCGGACCTCGGACCGCTCACCTCCTGGGCTTGACCACGGCATCGCGACCTGGCATACCAGCGACGACTGAAGCTTGCCTGGGGACTGGGACCTGTCAGCATAGAGCGCCAAGTCCTCGTGAGGATAGAAAGGGGGAGCTTAGCCGAAGCAGAACGGACACCTCACACTAATTCATATTAAGGATATAGTAATTACAAAAGCACGACAGACGCCTTACATACCCCCGCGGGGTGTTGCCTTAATTCCTTGCAGGGAACAAAAGGTGCTAACCCTAAGGAATGCTACTTGCTAGCACCTCCCCAGGCGACACCATCATCAACAGTGGGCTGCCCAGCGCCGGCGCCAAACCCATCCAGATCAATGGCGTCGGTGGCTCGAGGCAGCTGCCTCACTCCGAGCGCGGCGCGAGCTCGGAGGCTCGTAGCTATCATCGCTCGTCTCCAGGGTCGCGAGGAGTTCGGGGGAGCCGCTGAAGCCCGCTGTCCCTCCGTTGCTGCCTGAGGAGCTGCAGGAGGACCAACGGGCGGGGCTGGTCCTTGCCAGTTCGTCACCACTGCCGCTTCCCTTAGGGAAGCATTCCAGCCTGCGTCCTTCTGCATCAAAGACCTTGAAGAACATCAAGGAGGTGTCGTCGTATTCAAGATGGATCACCAGGGCGCCGTCCGCGCGACAAACCCGGGCAATCTCACCCCTGCCCCGGTTCATGAAGACCTTACCCGGAGCGATGACCGCGACCTCCGCTCTGGTGGCAAGGGTGCCACAGTCGGCGTGTAGCAGCCAGAGCTCCATGGCCCCGCTTGGCGGCATCTCGAAGGCGAAGGAGGGAGGAAGGCGGATCCACGAAGTTGGAGGCATGGCGGCGTGAAGCACAAGCTCGCAAGAGGAGCGCCCCGCGTGGACTCCAGGGGGGACGCGCACCACTATGACTCGCCGGTGTCGGCGGCGACGCTGTCGGTGTTGCTCAGCGCCCTCCCCCCTCGGGCCTACGACGCGGGCGTGCAAGGGCAGCGGAAACCCAGGCGGCGGCCGCTCGTACCACGGCCACACCACCTGCCAGGCGCCTTCGTCCCGGTGACAAAGGATTGGCCGCTTCTTCGGCGGGAGGGGGTCAGGACCCTCTCTGGGGGCCTTTCCCTTCTCCTCAGCTGAAAACTGGCGAATCGATGCCATTGGCGCAAGAGGAAGCAAGGATGAGGAAGAAGAAGAGGAGGAGTGACGGAAAGGGGTGAACCAGCGGAGCTTACGTGGCCCTGTACTTATAGCCAAGGATGGCCAACCGCTGGGCATCATGACCTCAGGTAATCGTGACCCATATCTTGGCATGCAGGGACCTGTCAAGTCGTGCAGTTGCCGAGGCGTCATGGGAAGTGCAGACACCCGCGCCCACGTCCAATCAACCGCCATGCGGCACCCAAGGCCGCAGGCTGTTAGGGCCCCCGGCGCTTCGCGCTTGCCCCTTCGCTTCTCTGCTAAGCCAACCCCGTGCGCGCCTTGGGCCCGGGGGATACTGTCGGCGTTCTGGGAATGGGGGTCCCCAGACTTGCCTGCCTGCGGCCTGCGGCGTGGCTCTAGCGGGGGCCCAGCGCGGCCCATCTTCATCAGCTCAAGCTCAAGACCCTCGCGAGGGGCCAAGCCTCGCGGGGCGGACGAAAGGAAGCTTCCTCAGAGGCAGGCTCATCAGGCAGGCTCGCAAGGAGGCGGAGAGATCAAGGCAGGGGTACCTCGCGAGGAACCCGTGACGCAAGCCATGACGATCGAGACCAGGCCGGCGCCGGCCTGTGTAGTTTCCTTGTTTCCCCTTTGGTGCAAAGGGGGCAAGCACAGGCCAAGGCATCAGGCAAAGGTTACCATTCAGGTGCAATGAGACCAAGACCAGTCGGACGGCAGGACGGAGGTCACCATGGAGCCCAAGACGGCGTCATCGCCAGTGCTTTTGGCAGCCGAAGACCACCTTTGGTCAGGATAACTTGTACTAGATGTTCCCCTTCGAAATGGCCAATTGTTGGCGCCCTTCCCGCTCATTATTTGGGGAGAGGCCCAGGGCCTCTATAAATAGGGCTAGACACCAAAGAGTAGAGACATCTAGACACCCCAAGAACATCGGGAGATCTGGTAGAACCCTAGCAGAGAGAGAGAGAGAGGCGACTGAACTCACCCTAGCAGTTCATCGCACCAGCTCAAGAACACCTCTCGCGAGGCTGTTCTTCCCTTGTATTGTCCATCATCAGCCCAAGAGGCAATCAACCACACCACACACTAGAGTAGGGTATTACACAACAACGGTGGCCCAAACCAGTATAAACCTCGTGTCTCTTGTGTTGTTCATCATTTTCATCTTAGTTCGCATGAGAGGATCAGACATATATCGGTAGGGGAGAGATCTCCGCGCGCACCCCAGTGTTCGAACCTCAAGGGTCTGCCGGAACCCTAAACCCGACATTATTGACACTGATCCGTACCAGGATGACACTGGGGCCAGTCAGGCCGGGGAAGCAGAGGTAACTATCATTTCCTCTGACTTAGAGCCCTTACCAAGACACAAAGTTCAATGAGTGATCCGTAAAGTAAGGTTTTCTAACCCCTTAGCTCACTTGGATCCCAACTTTCATTTGAAAAGGTAGCAACATGAAAGCCGCCGGGAAGTTGAGATTGAAGATGAACCGGCTATCGTCCTTCAACAGACCCCTCGGAAACGCCCGAACGAGGTTTACTTATTACTGTCCTTAGCTTGTTTTAATGAATCCCGCTCCTTGTATTTCTTTTAACTCCTTTCTTTTACCTTTTCAGGAGGTGTCTCATTCCTCAGGAGACTCATCACAAACACAATTTCCGGCTTTCAAGACAGCTCCTGGGTAATCAGAAATCCTCTTTTCTTCCGGGTTGTTCAATTGTATCTTGATGCTGATTATCCTGCAATATTTTTCCTTAGCGGCCAGGCTAAATCCAAGAAGCCGAAGGCAGCAAAACCGGCAGAAGACCCACCAGTACTAGCATCTGAACCGGCTAGGCTGCCTTCTCCATTATCTGTCTCCCTAGAAGACCCGCCTATTATCAATCAAGCAAATCCTCCGGAGCCGTCCATTGACAAAGCCACTATGAATCCTTCTACGGCTGGACCGTCAAGCTCAACTGACCCGCCGTCTCCACGCGTTCAAGATGTTCAAATTACTGGGAGTCGCTTTGTTGATTCGGGGAACCCAATGGTGTCGGATCGGTGCACAGCTAAGCAAGAAGCATTGGAGAGGCAGAAGGTTCGCTTTGATGTTGCCAACTATGACCGTCTCAATGCCAGTGATATCTTATCCGGCTATCTCAGTCATGTACACTCCAGTCGTGAGTCTGAGATCGAGATGGTCAAGCAGCTTCACTTGAAGTATGAGGTACGTTGTTTCCGGTTTACTAACATTCCTTTAGCCCCCAAGTCTTTAGATTATGAGAGAAACGGAATAACATGTAGACTTAAAATATAGGCCAAGACTTTTACCTCTGAATCTTTGCCTGATATCGATAGAACAAAACTTCACCCATAGTCCCCAAGGACCGGTTTATTTTGATCATTCATGAATCAATACTTTAGAATCGTCTTCAAAATACTTAATCCTCTGGTTTATCCTTGATAAACTTGCTGAACTGCGTACATTAGCCCCCAAGTGCCAAGTGATGTTACTTTGTAAAGGACTTGGGACTTTAAATATGTTTGTAGAGTCGTAAAACTTTGATTTGGCATACATTAGCCCCCAAGTGTCAAGTGGTTTACTCGTAAAGTACTTTGAGACTTGAATCTTGAATTTGAATATTTGAATTTGAAACCAAGTCCTGACTTATCTGAACGTTTCACAGAATGCCTTATCTGAATTGAACTCTCAATTGTCGAACGCAAAGACCCGGCTATCAAGTCAAGAGTCTGAAATCAAATCTTCCACTTCCAAACTGCAAATGAGCCTTTATGCAAAGGAAAATTTGAAGACCAGCTTTGCTACCAAGGAGAAGGCTTGGGAAAATGAGAAAACACTCCTAACCCGACGAGCTGAGACAGCCGAAACAGCTCCGAAAGAAATTTCAACAGAGCTGAACAGTTTGAAGGGCCGGGTGTCTCAGATGGTTGCTACTATCTTTGGTAAGCTGCCTGAGTTAACATTTCATATAATTTTTGCCAAACCGGAATATGATCCGCCAACTTACTCTGTTAAAAATATATGCAGGTCCGTGAAGTAAAAATATGAGCCAAGACCCATTGATTAAACTGAAGGCAGTATACACCTTGGTTGAACAATTGTACATTGGTGCACAACGGGCTCTGGCCGCTATCTCTCCTGCAAATCAAGGACCCAACCGGCTTAGCGATGTCCTGAAGAAGCTGTCCATCCTTCCTGCTATATTCCAAGAAGTAAAACGCTCCTGCGCGCGAGCCAGAGCTTTGACTGCCCTAAGCCGCTCCAAGGCTTGGGCGCCAGACCTAGACCCGGCAGACGTAGCCAGAGGTTACCCTACTGTGAAGGAGGACAGGTCTCCGTTTGATCACGATGATTTCATAGCGTGTGTACGTGAAGTCCGGCCTCAGGCGACTAGTCTTGGAGATGACACCAATGTTGACAAGTACCAGCCGGGTTTTGATAGTGAAAATAAGAAGATGGCCACTCCTTCATACAAAGTAGCAGATCTGATCCCACCTATGAGAGAATATACCTTTGCCCCGGAAATTGACCCGGTCGGCCTGATTGACGACAAAGCCGAATTTGTCGCCATGAACGGCTTTGATTGGTCAAAATCCAACTTTCAGCAAACAGAAGGTGGTGAACCGGCGAGGGATGGACGATGATCATGTTCATAGGCTTATAAAGCCTTGTAATAAATTTAGTTGCTAAAACACCGCATGTTTGCTTATGTCGTCGTGCATAAAAATACTTCTATGTGAATCTGCTTCCAGATGTCAATGTGTGCATCATTTTAATGTTTGTCTCTGCGATATTTGAACTCTGTTCCTGTGAATACAAGAAAAAGACTTGTCCTTGTTGATCCTTAGACCGCCGGGTTTAATAATCCGGGTGGTGAACTTGATAATTCAATATGTATGAATAGTAAATACTTCTTGAATACTCAACGATCATCATATCGTAGTAGCTCGTACCTTTGGATCCTTGAACCACCGGCTTGAATAACCCGGGCGGTTGAGTTGTTCAATAATTGATCCGGTGAAGAAAACCAGGATATCTTATTTGTAGTATTGAAACAACAAAAACTAAAAGGCAAGCAACAGATAATAAACATAATTTTGACTCTGTATTCAAAAAGCTAGGGGTTTCTGATTCGAATACGATCAGTAAACCGGAACAAAGGGGTTAAGCTAAGGTTTGAATACGACCATATAGCCCCCAGTGGCTTTGGCATTGCGCCGATCAAGAGGGTACCGACAGCTATGTTCTCTTTGGTTCGAATATGACCTATGTTTGAATAGGAAGCCCCCAAATGACCTTGAGAGGTTTTTAACGACCCTGATTCGAATACGATCCAAGTCGGACTCAAAAGGGGTTAAGCTATGATTCGGATACGATCAAGAAGCCCCCAAGTGAGTTTGGCCTTGAGCCGATCAAGAGGGTTACGACAGCTATGTTCTCTTTGGTTCGAATACGACCTATGTTTGAACAGGAAGCCCCCAAGTGACCTTGAGATTTGCAGCTAGATTCAGATACGATCATAAGCCGGACCAAAAAGGTCAAGCTTGATTCAAATATGATCAGCTCCTTAATAGTCATTTGTTAGTAAGAAATAATAAAGATGTATAATCTGTGAAAAGAAAAGAGACCGATGGTCTTACTTTATTGCTTATCATAGTATATACAATGTGAACGTATGTACATGTTGAGAGCCGGTGGCTCAGGTGTAATATGGCCGAAGTTGAGCAATGTTCCATGGCCGACGGGTCTCCTCTTCTGACTTACGTGAGCCTGCATGCTCTCGAACGTCAATGAGGTAGTATGACCCATTTTTAAAATTTTTACTGACCACAAAAGGTCCTTCCCATGGTGGGGATAACTTGTGTACATCTGAAAGATCTTGGATGAGCCGGAGCACCAAGTCGCCTTCCTGAAAAGTCCTAGACTTAACCCGGCGGCTGTGATAATGACGTAGGTCCTACTGATAAATTGCTGACAACGCCGGTGCCAAGTCTCTTTATTCATCCAATAAGTCAAGCGCATCCTGTCTAGCTTTTTCATTATTAGCTTCAACATAAGCCGCCACACGGGGCGAGTCATGACGGATGTCACTAGGCAGCACTGCTTCTGCTCCATAAACCACGAAGAAGGATGTGTAACCCATAGACCTGTTGGGCGTAGTATTGATGCTCCATAACACTGAGGGTAACTCCTCTACCCAACAACTCGGCGTTCGCTATAAAGGAACCATAAGCCGGGGTTTTAGCCCTTTCAGAATTTCCTGATTGGCTCTCTCAGCTTGACCATGGGATTGAGGATGAGCTACAGAAGAAACATCAAGGCGGATGTGCTCTCGCTGACAAAACTCTTCCATGGCCCCCTGAGACAGATTAGTGCCATTGTCTGTGATAATACTGTGTGGAAAACCGAAACGGAAGATTACTTTTTTCATGAACTGAACCGCCGTGGCTGCATCACACTTACTCACAGGCTCCGCCTCAACCCATTTGGTGAACTTATCAACTGCCACCAAGAGATGTGTCTTTTTATCCTTAGACCTCTTGAAAGGTCCCACCATGTCAAGCCCCCAGACCGCAAACGGCCAAGTGATTGGAATCATCCGGAGCTCTTGAGCCAGCACATGCGCTCATCGTGCAAATTTCTGACATCCATCACATCTACTGACCAGATCTTCTGCATCAGCGTGAGCCGTCAACCAGTAAAAACTATGACGAAACGCTTTGGCCACTAAAGATTTTGACCCAGCGTGATGACCACAATCGCCTTCATGGATCTCACGAAGGATTTCTTGACCTTCTTCGGGGGAAACACACCGTTGAAATGCTCCGGAAACACTGCGATCAAACAACTCTCCATCCGAAATTGTCATGGACTTAGATCGCCGGGTTATCTGCCAAGCCAGGGTCTCAGCTGCTGGCAACTCTCCCCGGGTAATGTAAGCCAAGAATGGCACCATCTAATCTGGGATGACATGAAGAGCCGCTACCAACTGCGCCTCCAGGTCAGGAACAGCTAAATCTTCTTCTGTGGGCAACTTGACAGAGGGGTTATGCAAAACATCCAAAAAGATGTTGGGTGGTACCGGCTTACGCTGAGGACCCAGCCAACTTAAAGCATCAGCTGCTTCGTTCTTTCGACGGTCAATGTGTTCCACATGATAACCTTTAAAATATCCTGCAACAGCATCGACCTCTCGGTGATAAGCCTCCATGAGAGGGTATTTGGAATCCCACTTGCCAGATACCTGTTGAGCCACTAGATCTGAGTCACCAAGACATCTGACCTGGCTCAAGCTCATCTCCTTTGCCACTCGAAGACCATAGAGCAAGGCTTCATACTCTGCTGCATTGTTAGTGCATGGAAACATCAACCGTAACACATAACAAAATTTATCACCTCGTGGGGAAGTTAATACGACTCCAACCCCCGAGCCTTCCAATTGCCTGGATCCATCAAAAATGAATAGTCCAATATGTGTTGTCCGGCTTCTCTTCCGGCATCTGCATCTCTGTCCAGTCATTGATGAAGTCAACCAGGGCTTGAGACTTAATTGCAGTACGTGGAACATACTTCAACCCATGAGATCCAAGCTTAATTGCCCACTTGGCGACTCGCGCCGTGGCTTCTCCATTTTGAATAATGTCTCCCAAAGGAGCAGAGCTAACCATAGTGATTGGATGTCCCTGAAAGTAATGCTTAAGCTTCCGGCTTGCCATGAATACCCCATAAACAAGCTTCTGCCTATGTGGATATCGTTGCTTAGACTCAATTAGCACTTCACTGACATAATAAACCGTTCGCTGAACCGGATGCTCTTTGCCAGCCTCCTTGCGCTCTACCACCATAGCAACACTAACTGCCCGTGAGTTGGCAGCTACGTATAACAATAGAGGCTCTTTCTCAATTGGAGAAGCCAGGACTAGCAGCTCAGCCAGTTGTGCCTTCAGATCCTCAAAAGCAGCGTTCGCAACATCGCTCCAAATAAAAACATCCATTTTCTTCATCAACTGATACAAAGGCATAGCCTTTTCCCCTAACCAGCTTATGAACCGGCTCAAAGCAGCCACACGACCCGCCAGTCGTTGAACATCATTGACACAGGTTGGTTTGGCTAGAGATGTAATTGCCTTGATTTTTTCCGAGTTAGCTTCAATACCTCGGTTAGACACCAAAAAACCCAAGAGCTTGTCAGCTAGCACCCCAAAAACACACTTGGCCGGGTTAAGCATCATCTTGTAAACCCGAAGATTATCAAAAGTCTCCTTCAGGTCTGTGACCAAGGTTTCCTCTTCCCTGGATTTCGCCACTATATCATCCACATAGGCATGAACATTGCGCCCAATTTGATCGTGAAGACAATTCTGCACACACTGCTGGTAAGCCGTCTGGGCACTCTTAAGCCCAAAAGGCATAGACACATAGCAGAAAGCCCCAAAAGGAGTTATAAAAGTTGTCTTCTCTTGATCCTTGACTGCCATCTTAATCTGATGATAACCGGAATAAGAATCTAAGAAACTCAACCGTGCGCAACCCGCCGTAGCATCAATGATCTGATCAATACGGGGGAGAGCAAAAGGATCAGCCGGACAAGCCTTGTTCAAATCTGTGTAATCCACACACATATGCCAGGTGCCATTCTTTTTTAGTACAAGCACCGGGTTAGCTAACCATTCTGGGTGAAACACCTCCACAATGAACCCGGCTGCCAAGAGCCGGGCCACCTCTTCTCCGATGGCCTTGCGCCTTTCTTCATTAAACTGCCAGAGAAACTATCTGACAGGTTTGAACTTTGGATCGATATTAAGAGTGTGCTCAGCGAGTTCCCTTGGGACACCCGGCATGTCTGAAGGTTTCCATGCAAAGATGTCCCGGTTCTCACAGATGAACTCGATGAGCGCGCTTTCCTATTTTGGATCCAAGTTTGCGCTGATGATGAACTATTTAGATGAATTGACAGGCACAAAGTCAACCATCTTAGTGTCATCAACTGATTTGAATTTTAACTGAGGCTCATGCCCTGTTGTTGGTTTCTTTAATGACGTCATGTCCGCCGGGTCAACATGATCCTTGTAGAATTTCAACTCCTCTATTGCACAAACAGATTCAGCATAGGCAGCATCACCTTCTTCACATTCCAAGGCTATCTTCTGGCTCCCATGGACTGTAATGGTGCCCTTGTGACCCGGCATCTTGAGCTGCAAATATAAATAACACGACCGAGCCATGAACTTGGCATAAGCCGGCCGCCCAAACAGAGCATGATATGGGCTTTTGATCTTAACCACTTCAAAGGTTAATTTTTCTGCTCTGGAGTCATAATCATCCCCAAAGGCTACTTCCAGCTCGATCTTACCAACTGGGTATGCCGACTTACCAGGTACCACACCATGAAAAACAGTGTTGGATTGTTTAAGATTTTTATCCGTCAACCCCATCTGGCGGAACGTCTCATAGTAGAGGATGTTGATGTTGCTGCCTCCATCCATGAGCACCTTAGTAAACTTGTACCCACCAACCTGAGGTGCTACCACCAAAGCCAAGTGACCCGGATTATCAACGCGGGGCGGGTGATCCTCTCTGCTCCACACAATAGGCTGCTTTGACCAACGTAAATAACATGGAATTGCCGGCTCAACGGCATTGACGGCCCTCTTGTGGAGTTTCTGGTCCCTCTTGCATAAATTGGTAGTAAAGACATGATACTGTCCGCTACTCAACTGCTTCAGGTTGCTTTCATAGCCGGATTGCTGCTGCTGATTCCCTAGGCCGTGTTGCTGATTCTATCCTCCTTGGTGACCAGGATAACCCTAACCGTGAAAACCTCCTCCGCTTGAACCGGTGCCTGGGCCCTGAAAGCCGCCTCCACCTGAGCCGCCGCCTGGGCCGTGACCCCCATCAAATGCAGTTGAATTTTTAAATGCCTTCATGATCGTGCAATCCTTCCACAAGTGGGGGGTTGGTTTCTCCCGGGTGCCATGTTTTGGACAAGGTTCATTCAACAACTGCTCAAGGGTGGGGCCTGACCCGCCCGATCGAGGGGGTTGCCTGCCCTTGCGCCGCTGATTACCACCCTGCGTATTAGTATTAGCCACAAACTCATCAGCCTTACGTTTATTACCTCCTTGATTCGCCGGTTATGCTGGTGACCCTTGCCATTGCCGTTCTTCTTTCCCTTTGTTGCCTTTTCTTCATCAGACACCGGGTCCTTGGTGGTATCTGTCGTGGTGTTCTCACGGGGGGCTTGCGAGTCGACAGATGCCACAAGGGCTTAGTGTGAGGGTAAGACTGCTGCTGATAGGACCGGGAGCGGGTATGAGAGTAGCACACGCTAGTTTACCTAGGTTCGGGGCTCTCCGGAGAGATAACACCCCTACTCCTGCATGTCTGAGTATATCTGGTATATCTATCTAGTACAGAGTTGCTCCTGGAGCTGTATCTGAGCTCAGTGCCATAGGCATCTGGCTTTGCATATGTCTTATATGGGTGTATGAGCTAGCTAGCAAGTGGGCATGAGAGTGCTCCACCGTGAGTGGCATGTATGCATGTGTGAGGCAATTCATCCTCCCTGGATGGATGGATGTGAGCCCATATATATAGTGTGGAGCTAGCTTGATATGTAAGCTATGTGGGTAGCTTAGGAAGTAAGCTAGGTAGTGGCATGGGAACAAGGGGGCATGATGGGGTGTCATGCTTGTCCCCTGGGTCACTTCATAAATAGTGCCAGGGGACAAGTGACACTATACATGATGACATGAGGTACAGCCGTCTCGTCCGCGGTATGGCCGCCACGTCGGGGTCTTGTCGGTGTCGGGTCGGGTTGCAGTAGGCAGCCGGCTGGTTGGCGCAGTCAGCAGCCGGCTGGTCAGAGCAGTTGGACGGGGAGCTGGCAGGAGCGGACGGGCAGTCAGACTGAGGGGCTTTGCTAGCCCCGATGTCTTGAAATATCGTCTTGCTGTCCTCGGGGTACCCGTGGTCGATTACTCCGACAGTATCAGAATCGGCATATTTGACAAGAGCTGCCATCAACGTCCCCATGTCATTACAGTCACGTTTAAGCCGCCCCAACTTCTGCTTCAGAGGTTCAAAGCGGCAATTTTTCTCCAACATCAAAACTGCTGAGCCGGCATCCATCTTATCAGATGAATGTATTATCTCCTTCACCCGGCACAGCCAATGGGTTGTAGATTCTCCATCCTCTTGCTTGCAATTGGTCAGGTCCACAATCGACATTGGTTGCTTACACGTGTCCTTAAAGTTCTGGATGAACCGTGTTTTCAACTCTGCCCATGAGCCGATAGAATTGGGTGGCAATCCCTTCAACCAGGTCTGAGCCGTTCCATCCAACATCATGGTGAAATATTTGGCCATTGCAGCATCGCTAACCTCCAATAGCCCCATAGCCATCTCATAACTCTGAATCCAAGCCCCCGGCTGTAGGTCAGCCGTGTAATTAGGCACCTTACGAGGCCCCTTGAAATCCTTGGGCAACCGCTCATTGCGTATGGCTGGGACCAGGCAAGGTTCTTGTGGCCACTCCTGCCTCAACCGAGGTTGCTGGATAAGCCGGAAAGGTTTGGTGAGCCGCCTGATCTGCTGCTATCTGAGCCGCCTGTTCCGCCTCTTGACGAATCCTCTCTTGATTCGCCAAGTTAAGGGCTCCAGCCCGCACCGGTTCATGCCTATATGGCCGGTTGTGGCGTTGAGCATTACTTGACATCTCTGCGGACTCCATGTGCCTACTGTAACTCGAGCTTAGGCTTGGGCGAGGAGTTGAATGAATCCTGTCTCGACTATAGGAGTATGCATCCTGCTAGGCCAAGGCTGTCTGAAGTAGCTCTCTTACCCTCCGGGTTTCAATTGCTGCTGGCGAGTCACCTTCCATTGGGAGAGTCGCCACACGAGCCGACGCTGCGATGAGATTCTCCATAGGGTTGGAGAAGTGACCCGGAGGTGTTGATACATAACGAGGAGGAGATGTATTCATGTGAGGCGGCTCCATGGTGTGTGGCTGAACTGGTGCACCGGGTGTCGTGACCCGGTTTGCCTCTAGCAGGTTGCTCCCCCCAGCTCCGGGTGTATGGAATAGGTTCCTCGGATCCAGCGTTAGAGGCAGACGTGACAGAATTTTCTGATGCCTCCTACTCATGACCTCGTTTGACACATTAAGATCCACCGAGAGCCAGAAAGTTTCTACTTGAAGCTGCTGAGCACGAGCATCTAGAGCTGCTCGTTCCGCTGCCATCCGGGTTTCCTCCGCGGCTAGATTTTCTTTAGCTTGCACCATCTTCTCCCGCACGCGTGCCACTTCCATGTCGTGCTGGGCTTTATCCGTCTGTTCTACCACAGCGGTTAACAGAGTCGTCAGCTTATCCATGAGGTCCATTAGAATCTGAGCCGGGGGCCGCGCGGGGTCTCCTGACCCGGCTCCTACCAACCCGGTAGCTGCTGCTGCCACTGCGGTTGAATTTTGCCTGGGCTGCGTTCCCGCCATGAAGACTCCGGCCCAATTCGGCGGCTCAAGGGGGTCCAGAATACTGCTGCCATCAGAACAGCCCCCGAGCATGCCGTCTTGCAGTTGGTACAACGAGTCCGTCTCACTTGTTGATGATGCAGTATTAGAGCAGATGGCCGTCTCCCCACCTTCCATCGATCCTTCGAAGTATTCACCGCCATGGATGCAGCCTACGAAGGCATGTTTCACGACAGATTGAAAACGGGCGGACCCGGCGTGCTGAGCGGTTTCGATGAGGTTTATGTGGACGTCCGGCTCAGGGCCTGACTCGCCGATCCGGCTGATGAAGATGTGAATTCCGCAGAAGGGGACCCGGTACCCATACTCGATCGAGCCGGCCTCAGGGCCCCAGCCTTCGTCGTCGATGTAGAGTTTGCCGCGACGACTCTTGCTCATCCGGCCCACAACGTATCCCTTGAGCCCTTCGAAGTTGCCCTTCAAGAACTCAAATCCACCGTGCGCTGGCCCCACGGTGGGCACCAACTGTCATGGAGTTGACACGGCAGATGTCCTAGAGCAAGGACTTAGTCGTAGGGCCATCGCACTAGGAAGCTTAAAGGGGTTAATCGGGACAAAGGACACACGAGAGAGTTTTTATACTAGCTCGGCCCCTTACGATGAAGGTAAAAGCCTACGTCTAGTTAGGATTGGTATTGCTGAGGCTTCGATCTCCAAGAGGTTCCACTCGCCGGCTTGGTTATCAACTTGGTTGTTTCTTGCCCTAAACCGCCACCGGGTCGTCCCCTTATATACATGGGTTGACGCCTGGTGGCCTACAGAGTCCCGGCCGGCTCATAATTGTGTCCGACTCGGTGACTTCCCTTACATGCCTTTCTTTACAAGTCTTTCCTTATATACGGCGGTTTACAATGTCAGGCCTTAAGCCGGCCCCAGGCCTTTGGGCCTTCTATACATTTAGTAAACTATCATCTTGAATGCTTATCGGGCTTCTTATGTAACCCGCCATTAGGGCTGACCCGGCCCCTCCTGGGCGGGTCATACTGGTAGTAATATCCCCAACACCGGCGGTGAGGTGAAAAGCGGCAGGGTCCGCAAGGCGACGGCGGCGCAGGCGGGCACTCTGGCAAGGAGGCGGATGCCACCGGCAATGGAGGCACAGGCGTGCGGGAGACCGGCCGGGCGGCGGGTGTCGTCGGGCTCCGATGGGCTCGCGCGGGCTGTTCTTGGGCTCAGGCGGGCTAGCGCGGTGGGAGGCGCAGAGAGGCGATGTGGCGCGTTGTGGTTGGCCAGAGGGCGGTGGCGAACATGTCCGGCGGTGGTAGAATTAGTCCGGCGACGCGAGGAAGTGGTGCTAGGGTTTTCATCCGTGGATTTTTCGGGAGGGGCACATATTTATAGGTAGAGGGAGCTAGGAGAGTCCAAATGAGGAGCGGTTTTAGGCCACACGATTGTGATCGAACGACCGAGAGGATGGAGGGGGTTTGGATGGGTTTTGGGCCACTTTGGAGGGGTGTTGGGCTAGAACACACACGAGGCCTTTACGGTTCCCCAGTTAAGCGTTGGAGTATCAAACGAAGTCTAAATGGCACGAAACTTGACAGGCGGTCTACCGGTGGTGTACCAAGTCCTCTTGGCAAATCTCGGTCTAATCCGAGAAAGTTCAACACCCGCACACGAAAAGAGGCAAAAGGAGGGTGCCCTTGGACATAGGAGTGTCGGATTGCAAAACGGACAATGGGGAAAATGCTCGGATGCATGAGACGAACACGTATGCAAATGTGATGCACATGATGACATGATATGAAATGCATGACACACAAACAAATGACAAGGAAAACAACAACGAATAACTGGAAGACACCTGGCGCAACGGTCTCGGGGTGTTACAACACTCCACCACTATGAGAGGATCTTGTCCCGAGATCTAGGATGGCACCGGAGGGAAAATGGAAGAGAAAGAGAAGAGGTAAAAACTAATTTGCTTCTTTGACAAACGAGTGAAACCAGAGAACCTTGAGAGGTTGAACAAATTGGAAAGAAATAATACAACAAAGATGAGCGAAGTTGAAAGCACTCCGTTAGGAAAAAGGAACAAGGAAGAACAAATTCTGGCAGCACTCCGGTTGAAAAGTGATATGAAACTTGATAAGATGAAAAGAACTTGAGCAGGGGGCACAACACTCCGGTTAAATGGATAAGCACGAAAAGAACATGATCCTCACCACTTGAGATGGTGAGAGGAGAGAGCAACAACACAATGCCTCTGTAAGAAGAAAGAATATAGATCATTGAAATGAAAGGATGGAGAAGAAAAGGTCAACTTATGCCACAAGTGAGCTTGAAGATCCCCCTTCCAAGAAAGTTAGAATGGAGTTGTTGGAAAACAAACAACTAAAAGGATAAGCTTGATATGGACTTATAGAAGACATTTCAAAATTATGTGGTGTCAACTTGCCACTAACGGAAACAATGGATTCGGATTGATATGAACAAGGAGAGGAGAAACTTATTTCACCAGAAGGATAAATGAAAGACTTGGATCATTTGTAAGCACCATAAATAGCAAGAATTCTTAGGGAAAGCTTTAGGTGAAATATAACCCGAGATAACTCCAATGAAGAGATTAATGGATTTAAACTACCTCATTCTTGATGACTTGTGAATCATGAAACACGAAGGGAAATTATCACGAATGACATAACACCACCTGAAAAGATAAGAGAGAAATAATTGCACTTTGGAATGCAAGAAGAAGAATACTTGAGCTTCTCTGAAAAGAATCTTGATGAACGCTTCGAGAAGGAAATAAATCCTTGATGAACCATCATGTAGAGCCTCCATGAAGAACTCCGGTAACAAAAGGATGATCAAACGAAAGGAAAGGAAAGTGAAGTTGAAAACACAAGGTGAAGCCTTGCGATGATTTAGATGGAGCTTCGCGACGAGATAATGCGGAAGACCTGGAACTCCGGAAAAAGAAAGATGAACAAAAGAAATCAAGATTTTGATGAACCTCCGGAATAAGGAATTAATCACTTGGATGAAACACGAATAAGAATTACGTTATGCATGTCCTTCACCAATTTAGATTGATGACAAGCAACAGATTTGGCATACTACTTATTCTCGTAGAAAGTATTAAGATAACTATAGTGCCAACTTGAGAAAGTCTTCAACGAACCACCGGTAGAATTTGGAAAGCACGAATGCATTGATATGATAAACGAAGGAAGAAGAATCTTGGAAGAACCACCATAAGAATTGAAAACGATTGAAGAAAAGATAAAGAAGAAACGGGAAGAATTAGAGAATAAATGAAGATACTTGAGGGGATTTAGATACAAATGAACAAATAAAACACGAACTGATTAGAGAATACTTGAATTATGCACCAGTAAGATTTAGAGAAACAGAGGTGAAAGCTGACGGTGAATAAACCCGAAATTATGGCCTTCGGAGAATCAAATTGAAAAAATCTTGAATTGCTCCGGATAGGTGAAAAGAATTCTCACAATTGAAAACAATTTTGAGAGGAAGGCATCAATCTAGAACCACGAATCATCAAGAGAATGGACAAGATTGAGAGAGAGAAAATCGCCTTCGGTCATCAAAATTCGAGAATGACGATGCGAAACACCAACATGAGTTGTTGAGATACTCCGGGATGAATATTAGAAAGGTTGAAACGACGATGAAAAGAAATTGAAAGCTCTTGGAGAAATACATATGCCTGATGACAATTCATTCTTACGTCAAACTTTGAAAGAATTTGAGGGTAGCTCCGGGAAAATTAGAAGAGTCAGGTAAGATCCCGGAAAAAGACCTGTGGGTTAGGGCCCACTCAGAAAAAACACCGTTGAACGATTACTTGAAAGGGAGAATGCGTCGGTTGAATTAAATGGCTTGAATGAGATAACAACCTCGAGATATCTTGAACGGATTAGGAATGAAAATACAAATCTTATGAGATATCTTCAGCACTTCGGAACAAATTGAATAGCGAGAAGTGAATGATTATTAGGTGCACCGGCATGAGAAAACATTTCAAACGAGAAAAAGGATATGGTCAACATCGAAATATTGCATTGAATCCACTGGAGAAGATAAAAGAACGGAGAATGATGAACTTGAAGCTCCGTTAGAATCTTCATGAGAATCACCGGATACGAACATTGACAGAAAAGAATGGAGAAACTTCACATCCATAAGATGGATACTTGATTAAGAAATCTGAGTCCTTAAAGAAACAAGGGTGGGAGGGTGGGAAAACAAAGACAACTTGGGATAGATGAGAGGAACACCGTTGAGAAAACTGAGATTGGATCTTGCGAATAGGAAAAAATGATAGGATCATCTTGAAGAGAAACACACTGGTTGGAAAGAATTGGCATGACAACCTCGATGATCAGGAAGGATTGGTATTCACATAGAAGTATGAGAACACCGCTTAGGAAAGGTATGGAATCAACACTTGACATCGAAGCAACTCGAATACCACAACTGAAAAACAAAACAAAGGGTTGGCTTGCAAAATAAGCCAGAACAAACATATGATAGAGACTTCGTCCGAAGTTTTCATGGTGAGGCCCACACGGGCTCGATCGTACAGCACCATCATGTACAAGGCAGTACACATGACATACGAACCGTCCCCAAGTCAGCATAGCCAAGGACTCTATAAGACACAAGGAGACCACTATAAAACCAACCGTGGATAGGCGGACCACTAGACGTCGAACCCCAATCTCATATCATGCATTTGTCGGAAAGATATCCTAGGAGCTACTTGAATTCCCACTTATAAACTCCCAAAACTTTCTGTTTATGCAATCAGGTGTTGGGGATACAGGGGAAGCATAATATCTCACCCAAACTAACAATTCCTACATCCAGTTGTATCCATCCTTCAACACATAACCAAGAAACCTTCGGAAATCATTTACCTCAACCTTCGAAAAGAATCCGCTATACAAGTTATGGAAATACTCCCAAACTCCCACCCCAGTACTGGGTGGCGTCGAGGTTATCTCACCAACAACTGCATAAAAGAGATTTTCGATGTCGGGGAAACTCAGGTATTCCAGAACTGCAACGATAAAATTATGACGACAACACCTCGGAGCTCAACTCCCCGGGACACTACCACAACCCCTAAATGTTAGGAGGCACGAAGAACAATGTTCTCGTCACAAAACCATCAGAACGGTTCCAAGATACCCGCGTGATCCTAAAAAAAATTAGTGAAATTTGAGGAGAGAAGAGTCAAAACTCTACGTCAGGAAGCCTCACCAGAGCGACGAATGGACTGAGGAGTAAAAAGAATCCTACACTCCGATATATATAATCCTATAAGACTCAAAACATTTTTCTAGACTCAACAACGTCAGCGATTCGATCAAGCAGGGGGCTCCTAAGTCGGGGAAGGCTCTGATTACCAACTTGTAACACCCACGATGCGGCTATATCTCCCACGTGTCGGAGCATGACTTAGAGGCATAACCGCATAGTATTTATGTCGCAAGAGGGGTAATCTTTACACATCCCATGTACTGAAAATGAAAGGGATAAAGAGTTTGCTTACAATCTCCACTTCACACAAAACATAAATATAGCATTACATCATCCAGACAACCCCTAATGCAATAGATCCCCGATCATCCCGACTGGGCTCCACTACTGATCAACTGGAAACGAAACAACACAACACACACGATCTTCATTGAGCTCCTCCTTGAGCTCGGTTGCGACACCTGCACGGTTACCATCGGCACCTGCAACTGGTTTTGGAAGTAATTTGTGAGTCACGGGGACTCAGCAATCTCACACCCTCGCGATCAAGACTATTTAAGCTTATGGGTAGGAAAAAGGAAGTGAGGTGGAGCTGCCGCAAGCACTAAGCATATATGGTGGCTAACATACGCAAATAAGAGTGAGAAGAGAAGCAATGCAACGGTCGTGAACTAGAACCAATCAAGAAGTGATCCTAAAACTACTTATGTTCAAGCATAACACAAGACCGTGTTCACTTCCCGGACCTCGCCGAGAAGAGACCATCACGGCTACACACACGGTTGATGCATTTTAATTAAGTTAAGTGTCAAGTTTTCTACAACCGGACATTAACAAATTCCCATCTGCCCATAACCGCGGGCACGGCTTTCAAAAGTTCAAAAACCCTGCAGGGGTGTCCCAACTTAGCCCATTACAAGCTCTCACGGTCAATGAAGGATATTCCTTCTCCCAGGACGACCCGATCAGACTCGGAATCCCGGTTACAAGACATCTCGACAATGGTAAAACAAGACCAGCAAAGCTGCCCGAATGTGCCGAAAATCCCGATAGGAGCTGCACATATCTCGTTCTCAGGGCACACCGGATGAGCCATATGTCGGGTTGGTATAGACCCTGGTTGCCCAGGGGGCGCCGGACATCACTCAGGTTGGACCAACACTTCGAGAAGCACTGGCCCGGGGGTTTAAAATAAAGATGACCCTTGAGTCTGCAGAACCCAAGGGAAAAAAGCTAGGTGGCAAATGGTAAAACCAAGGTTGGGCCTTGCTGGAGGAGTTTTATTCAAAGCGAACTGTCAAGGGGTTCCCATTATAACCCAACCGCGTAAGGAATGCAAAATCAAGGAACATAACACCGGTATGACGGAAACTAGGGCGGCAAGAGTGGAACAAAACACCAGGCATAAGGCCGAGCCTTCCACCCTTTACCAAGTGTATAGATGCATTAATTGAAATAAGAGATATTGTGATATCCCAACATATCCATGTTCCAACATGGAACAAACTCCATCTTTACCTGCAACCAGCAATGCTATAAGAGGGGCTGAGCAAAGCGGTAACATAGCCAAACAACGGTTTGCTAGGAAAGGTGGGTTAGACGCTTGACATGGCAATATGGGAAGCAATGATATAGCAAGTGGTAGGTATCACAACATCGCAAAAGAGCGAGCAAACTATCAAGCAAAGATAGAAGTGATTTCGAGGGTATGGTCAACTTGCCTGCAAAGTTCTCTAAGTTGACGTAAGCTTGATCCTCGTAATTGTACTAAATGGGTTCCTCGATCTCGTACTCGTCTCCCGGCTCTACCCAAGGCAAGAACACAAGCAAAGGGAACCACAATCAACCACGGTGCAATGCGCAAGCAACATGATGCAAAATAAGGCATGATATGTGGGATGTGATATGCAATGCATATGCGTGCTCCGGAAAGGAAAGATTGAACAAGGCATAAACTTGGCAAACCAAGCGTGCCGCTAGAAAGATGAGTTGATTTCGGTCATAATCGATATAAAGATCACCGGAATCGGATGCACGGTTTGCAAATGGCTAGCAAAACAAGAATGGCACAACTCTGCGATTATCAGCACGGTGCCATTTAGAATGCAACAAGAAACTAAGCTACTGCACTCCAACATAACAACAAAGCACATGGCAGTGAACTACTCAAGATGCTTGACAAAAGATGAACACTGAGATACGGCTAAATCACACAAGAGCAGGTTCAAACAAGCATGACAAAAGGGCAAAAGATATCAGCATCATAGACTTGGAGAAAATACTAACATGTCAGGGATTAACATCAGGAAGCAATGTTTAGAGCAAGATAGCAACATGCTACAGGATCATATCATAGCAATACAAGGCATGGCATGAATCTACTCAAAGCATGTAACAAAAGTCCCTTACTGACCATAAACCAAAAGGGCACAGAAAACATGATGGCACCCATGATAACATAGCAAGCTTCGTTAACAGATTCAGACTTAGTAGAAAAACTGGACATGGCATGAACATAATTATGAAGGCATGTTTGCGATCTCGATGCACTCAACACAAGGCATTGCATGACAAGCTAAGCATACTACCAGCAAAACGACATTTTCAACAAGCTAACCATGGCAAGAACAATCTCATAGCATGCATGGATCAACTACAACAACCTTGGCAAAATTGATTAACACGTAAACAATCTGCCAGGAACATTTTATAGCAAAAGTAGAGCAAGATTGAGTCATGCTAGGGTACTCCATAAATGCAAACAAGGACATGGATGGATAGAGCATATCCATATCTCAAAATCATCCTTACTGAACATACTCAGAAAAATGGATCTCACTGTAGCAACATGAATACATGGCATAAAAATAACAGGAGGAAAATGACTTAGTGAAATTCTAAGTCTCTGAAATCAGCAATATTACGAGAGCTACTTTGCATGCTTGTGCTAGTCACCACATTGATCACAAAAATACATGGCATACACACCTGTAAAGATGGAATGGCATAGCCCAAAACACATGTAGGGCTCAAGTCCATATGCAGCACACAATAATCATGGCAAAAATGACAAAAGCTCATAATCTGATAAGAATCAGGAACTAACATTTTATAGCACTCTTGCAAAAGGTCATTAGGGCATCAAGATGGACTCAAACGAGCATGGTGCAATGGAACAAAATGAAGAGCACATCATGATGAACATTGTGACGTATCATGCATGCAAAACGGAGCTACGGATGAGGAGTTATGATGCGATGAACAGGGCATAAAAATTTCTGAGATTCTCGGGAATTTGTCGTTTTTGGAAGAAAAAAAATACAGGCGGGCGTTGAATAGCTAACGTGTGCACCGGGCGAAGAATAGAGGGGGGCCGCTCACCAGATGGGCTCGGCCCAGAGAGGAGGAAGCAGGTGGGCCGGGGAAGTCGGGCTGGACCAGTCGCATGCCCGGCCCACGAGGCCAGGGGTGGAGCTCCTCGTCCTCCTCGTGCACCCGCACGAGCAGGGCGGTTACGGCGGCGCCAGGAGGAAGTCCGGCGAGGGGACGTGCCGGCGGCGGGGCCTGGCGGGGATGGCGAGGTCGGGGATGGGTTGCCGGCGGCCAGATCCGGCAGTGGGCAGCCGGATCGGGGCACGGATGGTGCTTCGGCGAGCTAGCAAGCCGGCAAGGTCGGGAGAAGCTCCGGCGACGGCGCCAGGGCCCGACGTCGCGCCCAACATCAGGTCCAAGCCTGGGAGGCTCCGGTAGGCGGCACGGGGTCACCGGCGGTGAGGTGAAAAGCGGCGGGGTCCGCAAGGAGACGGCGGCGCAGGTGAGCACTCTGGTGAGGAGGTGGAGGCCACCGGCGATGGAGGCACGGGCGTGCGGGAGACCGGCCGGGCGGTGGGCGTGGTCGGGCTCCAATGGGCTCGCGCGGGCCGCGCTCGGGCTCGAGCGGGCCGGCGCGGTGGGAGGCGCAGAGAGGCGATGTGGCGCGTTGTGGTTGGCCGGAGGGCAGTGGCGGACCTGTCCGGCGGTGGTAGAATTATTCCGGCGGCGCGAGGGAGTGGTGCTAGGGTTTTCATCCGCGAATTTTTCGGGAGGGGCACATATTTATAGGTAGAGGGAGCTAGGAGAGTCCAAATGAGGAGAGGTTTTCGGCCATGCGATCGTGATCGAACGACCGAGAGGATGGAGGGGGTTTGGATGGGTTTTGGGCCATTTGGAGGGTTGTTGGGCTGCAAAACACACGAGGCCTTTACGGTTCCCCGGTTAACCGTTCGAGTACCAAACGAAGTCCAAATGGCACGAAACTTGACAGGCGGTCTACCGGTGGTGTACCAAGGCCGCTTAGCAAATCTCGGTCCAATCCGAGAACGGCAAAAGGAGGGCGCCCGAGGACATAGGAGTGTCACATTGCAAAACAGACAACGGGGAAAATGCTCGGATGCATGAGACGAACACGTATGAAATGTGATGCACATGATGACATGATATGAAATGCATGACACGCAAACAAATGACAAGGCAAACGACAGCAAATAACTGGAAGACACCTGGCAGAACGGTCTCGGGGCGTTACAACACTCCACCACTACAAGAGGATCTCGTCCCGAGATCTAGGATGGCACCAAAGGGAAAATGGAAGAGAAAGAGAAGAGGTAAAAACTAAGTTGCTTCTTTGACAAACGAGTGAAACCAAAGAACCTTGAGAGGTTGAACAAATTGGAAAGAAAGAATACAACGAAGATGAATGAAGTTGAAAGCACTCCGTTAGGAAAAAGGAACAAGGAAGAACAAATTCGGGCAGCACTCCGTTTGAAAAGTGATATGAAACTTGATAAGATGAAAAGAACTTGAGCAAGGGGCACAACACTCCGGTTAAATGGATAAGCACGAAAAGAACATGATCCTCACCACTCGAGATGATGAGAGGATAGAGCAACAACACAATGCCTCCGTAAGAAGAAAGAATATAGATCATTGAAATGAAAGGATGGAGAAGAAAAGGTCAACTTATGCCACAAGTGAGCTTGAAGATCCCCCTTCCAAGAAAGTTAAAACGGAGTTGTTGGAAAACAAACAACGAAAAGGATAAGCTTGATATGGACTTATAGAAGACATCTCAAAATTATGAGGAGACAACTTGCCACTAACGGAAACAATGGATTTGGATTGATATGAACAAGAAGACGAGAAACTTATTTCACCGGAAGGATAAATGAAAGACTTGGACCATTTATAAGCACCATAAATAGAAAGAATCCTTAGGGAAAGCTTTAGGTTAAATATAACCCAAGATAACTCCAATGAAGAGATTAATGGATTTAAACTACCTCCTTCTTGATGACTTGTGAATCATGAAACATGAAGGAAAATTATCAAGAATGACATAACACCACCTGAAAAGATAAGAGAGAAAGAATTGCACTTCGAAATGCAAGAAGAAGAATACTTGAGCTCCTCTGAAAAGAATCTTGATGAACACTTCAAGAAGGAAATAAATCCTTGATGAACCATCATGTACAGCCTCCATGAAGAACTCCGATTACAAAAGGATGATCAAACGAAAGGAAAGTGAAGTTGAAAACACAAGGTGAAGCCTTGTGATGATTTACATGGAGCTTCGCGACGAGATAATGTGGAAGACCTGGAACTCCCCAAAAAGAAAGATGAACAAAAGAAATCAAGAATTTTGATGAACCTCCGGAATAAGGAATTAATCACTTGGATGAAACACGAATAAGAATTACGTTATGCATGTCCTTCACCAATTTAGATTGATGACAAGCAACGGGTTTGGCATACTACTTATTCTCGTAGAAAGAATTAAGATAGCTATAGTGCCAACTTGAGAAAGTCTTCAACGAACCACCGGTAGAATTTGGAAAGCATGAATGCATTGATATGATAAACCAAGGAAGAAGAATCTTGGAAGAACCACCATAAGAATTGAAAACGATTGAAGAAAAGATAAAGAAGAACCGGGAAGAATTAGAGAATAAGTGAAGGTACTTGGGGGGATTTAGATACAAATGAACGAATAAAACACGAACTGATTAGAGAATACTTGAATGATGCACCGGTAAGATTTAGAGAAAGAGA
Source organism: Triticum aestivum (assembly GCF_018294505.1). Classification (NCBI taxonomy): domain Eukaryota; kingdom Viridiplantae; phylum Streptophyta; class Magnoliopsida; order Poales; family Poaceae; genus Triticum; species Triticum aestivum. The sequence goes on from NC_057803.1 coordinate 225,423,905, forward strand.
GATGAAAGCTGAGGGTGAATAAACCCGAAATGATGGCCTTCGTAGAATCAAATTGAAAAGAATCTTGAATTTCTACGGATAGGTGAAAAGAATTCTCACAATCGAATACAATTATGAGAGGAAGACATCAAGCTAGAACCATGAATCATCGAGAGAATAGACAAGATTGGGAGAGAGAAAATCGCCTTCGGTCTTCAAAATTCGAGAATGATGATGCGAAACACCAACATGAGTTGTTGAGATACTCTGGGATGAATATTAGAAAGGTTGAACTGACGATGAAAAGAAATTGAAAGATCTTGGAGAAATACATATGACTGATGACAATTCATTCTTACGTCAAACTTTGAAAGAATTTGATGGTAGCTCCGGGAAAATTAGAAGAGTCAGGTAAGATCCTGGAAAAAGACTTGTGGGTTAGGGCCCACTCAAAAGAAACACCTTTGAACAATTACTTGAAAGGGAGAATGCGCCGGTTGAATTAAATGGCTTGAATGATATAACAACCTCGAGATATCTTGAATGGATTAGGAATGAAAATACAAATCTTCTGAGATATCTTCAGCACTCCAGAACAATTGAATAGCGAGAAGTGAATGATTATTAGGTGCACCGGCATGAGAAAACATTTGAAACGAGAAAAAGGATATGGTCAACACCGAAATATTGCATTGAATCCACCGAAGAAGATAAGAGAATGGAGAATGATGAACTTGAAGCTCCGTTAGAATCTTCATGAGAATCACCGGATACAAACATTGACGGAAAAGAATGGAGAGACTTCACATCCATAAGATGGATACTTGATTAAGAAATTTGAGTCCTTAAAGAAACAAGGGTGGGAGGGTTGGAAAACATAGACAACTTGGGATGGATGAAATGAACACCATCGAGAAAACTGAGATTGGATCTTGCGAATGGGAAAAATGATAGGATCATCTTGAAGAGAAACACACCGGTTGGAAAGAATTGACATGACAACCTCGATGATCAAGAAGGATTGGTATTCACATAGTAATATGAGAACACCGCTTAGGAAAGGTATGGAATCAACACTTGACATCGAAGCAACTCGAATACCACAACTGAAAAACAAAACAAAGGGTTGGCTTGGAAAATAAGTCGGAACAAACATATGATAGAGATTTCATCCGGAGTTTTCGTGGTGGGGCCCACACGGGCTCGATCGTACAGCACCATCATGTACAAGGCAGTGCACATGACATATGAAGCCTCTGTTGGAAATATGCCCTAGAGGCAATAATAAAATGATTATTATATTTCCTTCTTCATGATAATTGTCTATTATTCATGCTATAATTGTATTATCCGGAAATCGTAATACATGTGTGAATACATAGACCATAATGTGTCCCTAGTGAGCCTCTAGTTGACTAGCTCGTTGATCAATAGATAGTCATGGTTTCCTGGCTATGGACATGGGGATGTCATTGATAACGGGATCACATCATTAGGAGAATGATGTGATGGACAAGACCCAAACCTAAGCATAGCACAAAGATCGTGTAAGTTCGTTTTGTGAGAGCTTTTCTAATGTCAAGTATCATTTCCTTAGACCATGAGATTGTGCAACTCCCGGATACCGTAGGAGTGCTTTGGGTGTATCAAATGTCACAACGTAACTGGGTGGCTATAAAGGTGCACTACGGGTATCTCCGAAAGTGTCTATTGGGTTGGCACGAATATGGGATTTGTCACTCTATATGACGGAGAGGTATCTCTGGGCCCACTCGGTAATGCATCATCATAATGAGCTCAATGTGACCAAGGGGTTGGTCACGGGATCATGCATTACGGTACGAGTAAAGTGACTTGCCGGTAACGAGATTGAACAAGGTATTGGGATACCGACGATCGAGTCTCGGGCAAGTAACGTACCGATTGACAAAGGGAATTAAATACGGGATTGATTAAGTCCTCGACATCCTGGTTCATCCGATGAGATCATCGAGGAGCATGTGGGAGCCAACATGGATATCCAGATCCGGATGTTGGTTATTGACTGGAGAGGCGTCTCGGTCATGTCTGCGTGTCTCTCGAACTCGTAGGGTCTACACACTTAAGGTTCGGTGACACTAGGGTTGTAGAGATATTAGTATGCAATAACCCGAAAGTTGTTCGGAGTCCCGGATGAGATTCCGGACGTCATGAGGAATTCCGGAATGGTCCGGAGGTAAAGATTTATATATAGGAAGTCCAATTTCGGCCAGCGGGAAGGTTTCGGTGGTTAACGGTATTGTACCGGGACCAACGGAAGGGTCCCGGGGCTCCACCGGATGGGGCCACCTATCCCGGTGGGCCCCATGGGCTGAAGTGGCATGGGAAACAGCCCCTGATGGGCTGGTGCGCCCCACCCAAGGGCCCAAGGCGCCTAGGGTTGGAAACCCTAGGGGGGCCGTTGCCCCCCGAGGGGCCATGCGCCCCCTGGTTGGAAACCCTAAGGGGGTCGTTGCCCCCAGGGGCCACCCCCCCCCCTTTTAGATGCGATCTCCAAGGGGGCATGCGCCCCTAGCCCCTATATATAGTGGAAGGGAGGGAGGGCAGCCGCACCGTGCTCTTGGCGCCTCCCTCTCCCTCCGTAACACCTCTCCTCCCCGCTTGTGCTTGGCGAAGCCCTGCCGGGATCCTGCTGCATCCACCACCACGCCGTCGTGCTGCTGGGTCTTCATCAACCTCTCCTTCCCCCTTGCTGGATCAAGAAGGAGGAGACGTCTTCCCAACCGTATGTGTGTTGAACGCGGAGGTGTTGTCCGTTCAGCACTTGGTCATCGGTGATTTCGATCACGGCGAGTACGACTCCATCATCCCCGTTCACTTGAACGCTTCCGCTCGCGATCTAAAAGGGTATGTAGATGCACTCCTATTCCCCTCGTTGCTAGAATACTCCATAGATTGATCTTGGTGATGCGTAGATTTTTTTAATTTCTGCTACAATCCCAAATAGTGGCATCATGAGCTAGGTCTATGTGTAGTTACTATGCATGAGTAGAACACAAAGTAGTTGTGGGCGTCGATATTGTCAATTATCTTGTTGTTACTAGTCTTATCTTGATTCGGCGGCATCGTGGGATGAAGCGGCCCAAACCAACCTTACACGTACGCTTACGTGAGACCGGTTCCACCGACTGACATGCACTAGTTGCATAAGGTGGCTGGCGGGTGTCTGTCTCTCCCACTTTAGTCGGATCGGATTCGATGAACAGGGTCCTTATGAAGGGTAAATAGAAATTGGCAATTCACGTTGTGGTTTTGGCGTAGGTAAGAAATGTTCTTGCTAGAAACCTATAGCAGCCACGTAAAAACTTGCAATAGCAATTAGAGGACGTCTAACTTGTTTTTGCAGCAAGTGTTTTGTGATGTGATATGGCCAAAGGTTGTGATGAATGATAAATAATATATGTGATGTATGAGATTGATCATGTTCTTGCAATAGGAATCACGACTTACATGTCGATGAGTATGACAACCGGCAGGAGCCATAGGAGTTGTCTTTATTTATTCATGACATGCGTGTCAACATAAACGTCATGTAATTACTTTACTTTATTGCTAAAGCGTTAGCCATAGTTGTAGAAGTAATAGATGACGAGACAACTTCAAGAAGACACGATGATGGAGATCATGATGATGGAGATCATGGTGTCATGCCGGTGACAACGATGATCATGGAGCCCCGAAGATGGAGATCAAAGGAGCAAACGATATTGGCCATATCATGTCACTATTTGATTGCATGTGATGTTTATCATGTTTTACATCTTATTTGCTTAGAACAACGGTAGCTTAAATAAGATGATCCCTCGTAATAATTTCAAGAAAGTGTTCCCCCTAACTGTGCACCGTTGCGAAGGTTCTTTGTTTCGAAGCACCACGTGATGATCGGGTGTGATAGATTCTAACGTTCGAATACAACGGGTGTAAGACAGATTTACACACGCAATACACTTAGGTTGACTTGACAAGCCTAGCATGTACAGACATGGCCTCGGAACACAGAAGACCGAAAGGTCGAGCATGAGTCGTATAGAAGATACGATCAACATGAAGATGTTCACCGATGTTGACTAGTCCGTCTCACGTGATGATCGGACACGGCCTATTTAACTCGGATCATGTTATACTTAGATGACTGGAGGGATGTCTATCTGAGTGGGAGTTCATTTAATAATTTGATTAGATGAACTTAATTATCATGAACTTAGTCTAAAATCTTTACAATATGTCTTGTAGATCAAATGGCCCACGTTGTCCTCAACTTCAACGCGTTCCTAGAGAAAACCAAGCTGAAAGACGATGGCAGCAACTATACGGACTGGGTCTGGAACCTGAGGATCATCCTCATAGCTGCCAAGAAAGATTATGTCCTAGAAGCACCGCTAGGTGACGCACCCGTCCCACAGAACCAAGACGTTATGAACGCTTGGCAGACACGTGCTGATGATTACTCCCTCGTTCAGTGCGGCATGCTTTACAGCTTAGAACCGGGGCTCCAAAAGCGTTTTGAGAGACACGGAGCATATGAGATGTTCGAAGAGCTGAAAATGGTTTTTCAAGCTCATGCCCGGGTCGAGAGATATGAAGTCTCCGACAAGTTCTTCAGCTGTAAGATGGAGGAAAATAGTTCTGTCAGTGAGCACATACTCAAAATGTCTGGGTTGCATAACCGCTTGACTCAGCTGGGAGTTAATCTCCCGGATGACGCGGTCATTGACAGAATCCTTCAGTCACTTCCACCGAGCTACAAGAGCTTTGTGATGAACTTCAATATGCAGGGGATGGAAAAGACCATTCCTGAAGTATTTGCAATGCTGAAATCAGCAGAGGTAGAAGTCAAAAAGGAACATCAAGTGTTGATGGTGAATAAAACCACTAAGTTCAAGAAAGGAAAGGGTAAGAAGAGCTTCAAGAAGGACGACAAGGGAGTTGCCGCGCCCGGTAAGCAAGCTGCCGGGAAGAAGCCAAGAATGGACCCAAGCCCGAGACTGAGTGTTTTTATTGCAAGGGAAGTGGTCACTGGAAGCGGAACTGCCCCAAATACTTAGCGGACAAGAAGGCCAGCATCACGAAAGGTATATGTGATATACATGTAATTGATGTGTACCTTACCAGTACTCCTAGTAGCTCCTGGGTATTTGATACCGGTGCGGTTGCTCACATTTGTAACTCAAAGCAGGAGCTGCGGAATAAGCGGAGACTGGCGAAGGACGAGGTGACGATGCGCATCGGGAATGGTTCCAAGGTCGATGTGATCGCCGTCGGCACGCTACCTCTACATTTACCTACGGGATTAGTTTTAAACCTCAATAATTGTTATTTAGTGCCAGCTTTGAGCATGAACATTGTATCAGGATCTCGTTTAATTCGAGATGGCTACTCATTTAAATCCGAGAATAATGGTTGTTCTATTTATATGAGAGATATGTTTTATGGTCATGCTCCGATGGTGAATGGTTTATTCTTAATGAATCTCGAGCGTAATGCTACACATATTCATAGTGTGAATACCAAAAGATGTAAGGTTGATAATGATAGTCCCACATACTTGTGGCACTGCCGCCTTGGTCACATAGGTGTCAAACGCATGAAGAAGCTCCATGCAGATGGACTTTTAGAGTCTCTTGATTACGAATCATTTGACACGTGCGAACCATGCCTCATGGGTAAAATGACCAAGACTCCGTTCTCAGGAACAATGGAGCGAGCAACCAACTTATTGGAAATCATACATACTGATGTGTGCGGTCCAATGAGTGTTGAGGCTCGCGGTGGCTATCGTTATGTTCTCACCCTCACTGATGACTTGAGTAGATATGGGTATGTCTACTTAATGAAACACAAGTCTGAGACCTTTGAAAAGTTCAAGGAATTTCAGAGTGAGGTTGAGAATCAACGTGACAGGAAAATCAAGTTCTTGCGATCAGATCGTGGGGGAGAATACTTGAGTCACGAATTTGGCACACACTTAAGAAAATGTGGAATAGTTTCACAACTAACGCCGCCTGGAACACCTCAGCGTAATGGTGTGTCCGAACATCGTAATCGCACTCTATTAGATATGGTGCGATCTATGATGTCTCTTACCGATTTACCGCTATCATTTTGGGGCTATGCTTTAGAGACTGCCGCATTCACTTTAAATAGGGCTCCGTCGAAATCCGTTGAGACGACACCGTATGAATTATGGTTTGGGAAGAAACCTAAGCTGTCGTTTCTAAAAGTTTGGGGATGCGATGCTTATGTCAAGAAACTTCAACCTGAAAAGCTCGAACCCAAGTCGGAAAAATGCGTCTTCATAGGATACCCTAAGGAAACCATTGGGTATACCTTCTACCTCAGATCCGAAGGCAAGATCTTCGTTGCCAAGAATGGATCCTTTCTAGAGAAGGAGTTTCTCTCGAAAGAAGTAAGTGGGAGGAAAGTAGAGCTTGATGAAGTACTGCCTCTTGAAGCAGAGAGTAGCGCAGCTCAGGAAAATGTTCCTGTGGTGCCTGCACCGATTAGAGAGGAAGTTAATGATGATGATCAAGATACTTCAGATCAAGCTCCTACTGAACTTCGTAGGTCCACAAGGACACGTTCCGCACCAGAGTGGTACGGCAACCCTGTCTTGGAAATCATGTTGTTAGACAACGGTGAACCTTCGAACTATGAAGAAGCGATGGCGGGCCCAGATTCCGACAAATGGCTAGAAGCCATGAAATCCGAGATAGAATCCATGTATGAAAACAAAGTATGGACTTTGACTGACTTGCCCGAAGATCGGCGAGCCATAGAAAATAAATGGATCTTTAAGAAGAAGACAGACGCGGATGGTAATGTGACCATCTATAAGGCTCGACTTGTCGCTAAGGGTTATCGACAAGTTCAAGGGGTTGACTACGATGAGACTTTCTCACCCGTAGCGAAGCTGAAGTCCGTCCGAATCATGTTAGCAATTGCCGCATTCTATGATTATGAGATATGGCAAATGGACGTCAAAACGGCATTCCTTAACGGCTTTCTTAAGGAAGAATTGTATATGATGCAGCCGGAAGGTTTTGTCGATCCTAAGAATGCTAACAAGGTGTGCAAGCTCCAACGCTCAATCTATGGGCTGGTGCAAGCATCTCGGAGTTGGAACATTCGCTTTGATGAGATGATCAAAGCGTTTGGGTTTATGCAGACTTATGGAGAAGCCTGCGTTTACAAGAAAGTGAGTGGGAGCTCTGTAGCATTTCTCATATTATATGTGGATGACATACTGTTGATGGGAAATGATATAGAATTCTTGGAAAGCATAAAGGCCTATTTGAACAAGTGTTTTTCAATGAAGGACCTTGGAGAAGCTGCTTATATATTAGGCATCAAGATCTATAGAGATAGATCGAGACGCCTCATCGGTCTTTCACAAAGTACGTACCTTGACAAGATATTGAAGAAGTTCAATATGGATCAGTCCAAGAAGGGGTTCTTGCCTGTATTGCAAGGTGTGCGATTGAGCACGGCTCAATGCCCGACCACGGCAGAAGATATAGAAGAGATGAGTGTCATCCCCTATGCCTCAGCCATAGGGTCTATTATGTATGCCATGCTGTGTACCAGACCTGATGTAAACCTTGCCGTAAGTTTGGTAGGTAGGTACCAAAGTAATCCCGGCAAGGAACACTGGACAGCGGTCAAAAACATCCTGAAGTACCTGAAAAGGACCAAGGATATGTTTCTCGTTTATGGAGGTGGCGAAGAGCTCGTCGTAAAGGGTTACGTCAACGCTAGCTTCGACACAGATCTGGATGACTCTAAGTCACAAACCGGATACGTGTATATTTTGAATGGTGGGGCAGTAAGCTGGTGCAGTTGCAAGCAAAGCGTCGTGGCGGGATCTACATGTGAAGCAGAATACATGGCAGCCTCGGAGGCAGCACAAGAAGCAATCTGGGTGAAGGAGTTCATCACCGACCTAGGAGTCATACCCAATGCGTCGGGGCCGATGACTCTCTTCTGTGACAACACTGGAGCTATTGCCCTTGCCAAGGAGCCCAGGTTTCACAGGAAGACCAGGCTTATCAAGCGTTGCTTCAACTCCATTCGTGAAAGTGTTCAAAATGGAGACATAGAAATTTGTAAAGTACATATGGACCTGAATGTAGCAGATCCGTTGACTAAACCTCTCCCTAGAGCAAAACATGATCAACACCAGAATTCCATGGGTGTTCGATTCATCACAATGTAACTAGATGATTGACTCTAGTGCAAGTGGGAGACTGTTGGAAATATGCCCTAGAGGCAATAATAAAATGATTATTATATTTCCTTGTTCATGATAATTGTCTATTATTCATTCTATAATTGTATTATCCGGAAATCGTAATACATGTGCGAATACATAGACCACAATGTGTCCCTAGTGAGCCTCTAGTTGACTAGCTCGTTGATCAACAAATAGTCATGGATTCCTGGCTATGGACATGGGGATGTCAGTGATAACGGGATCACATCATTAGGAGAACGATGTGATGGACAAGACCCAAACCTAAGCATAGCACAAAGATCGTGTAAGTTCGTTTTGTGAGAGCTTTTCTAATGTCAAGTATCATTTCTTAAGACCATGAGATTGTGCAACTCCTAGATACCGTAGGAGTGCTTTGGGTGTATCAAACGTCACAACATAACTGGGTGGCTATAAAGGTGCACTACGGGTATCTCCGAAAGTGTCTTTTGGGTTGGCACGAATCGAGACTGGGATTTGTCACTCCGTATGACGGAGAGGTATCTCTGGGCCCACTCGGTAATGCATCATCATAATGAGCTCAATGTGACCAAGGGGTTGGTCACAGGATCATGCATTACGGTACGAGTAAAGTGACTTGCTGGTAACGAGATTGAACAAGGTATTGGGATACCGACGATCGAGTCTCGGACAAGTAACGTACCGATTGACAAAGGGAATTGAATACGGGATTGATTAAGTCCTCAACATCATGGTTCATCCGATGATATCATCGAGGAGCATGTGGGAGCCAACATGGGTATCCAGATCCCGCTGTTGGTTATTGACCGGAGAGGTGTCTCGTTCATGTCTGCGTGTCTCCCAAACCCGTAGGGTCTACACACTTAAGGTTCGGTGACACTAGGGTTGTAGAGATATTAATATGCAGTAACCCGAAAGTTGTTCGGAGTCCCGTATGAGATCCCGGACATCACGAGGAATTCCGGAATGGTCCGGAGGTAAAGATTTATATATAGGAAGTCTAGTTTCAGCCAGCGGGAAGGTTTCGGGGGTTACCGGTATTGTACCGGGACCACCGGAAGGGTCCCGAGGGTCCACCGGATCGGTCCACCTATCCTGGAGGGCCCCATGCTGAAGTGGCGTGGGAACCAGCCCCTGATGGGCTGGTGCGCCCTACCCAAGGGCCCAAGGCGCCTTGGGTTGGAAACCCTAGGGGGCCGTTGCCCCCCGAGGGGGCATGCGCCCCCTGGATGGAAACCCTAAGGGGGCCGTTGCCCCCAGGGGCTACCCCCCCCCCCTTTTAGATGGGATCTCCAAGGGGGCATGCGCCCCCCTAGCCCCTATATATAGTGGAAGGGAGGGAGGGTAGCCGCACCTTGCTCTTGGCGCCTCCCTCTCCCTCCGTAACACCTCTCCTCCTTGCTTGTCCTTGGCGAAGCCCTGCCGGGATCCTGCTGCATCCACCACCACGCCGTCGTGCTACTGGATCTTCATCAACCTCTCCTTCCCCCTTGCTGGATCAAGAAGGGGGAGACGTCTTCCCAACCGTACGTGTGTTGAACGCGGAGGTGCTGTCCGTTCGGCACTTGGTCATCGGTGATTTGGATCACGGCGAGTACGACTCCATCATACCCGTTCACTTGAACACTTCCGCTCGCGATGTACAAGGGTATGTAGATGCACTCCTATTCCCCTCGTTGCTAGAATACTCCATAGATTTATCTTGGTGATGCGTAGAAATTTTTTAATTTCTGCTACGATCCCCAACAGCCTCCCCGAGTCAGCATAGCCAAGGACTCTTTAAGACACAACGAGACCACTCTAAAACCAACCGTGGATAGGCGGACTACTAGATGTTGAACCCCAATCTCATATCATGCATTTTTTGGAAAGATATCCTAGGAGCTACTTGAATTCCCACTTATAAACTCCCAAAACTTTCTGGTTATGCAATCAGGTGTAGGGGATACAGTGGAAGCATAATATCTCACCCAAACTAACAATTCCTACATCCAGTTGTATCCATCCTTCAACACATAACCAAGAAACCTTCGGAAATCATTTACCTCAACCTTCGAAAAGAATCCGCTATACAAGTTATGGCAATACTCCCAAACTCCCACCCCAGTACTGGGTGGCATCGAGGTTAGCTCACCAACAACTGCATAAAAGAGATTTTCGATGTCAGCGAAACTTAGGTATTCCAGAACTGCAACGATAAAATTATGACGACAACACCTCGGAGCTCAACTCCCCGGGACACTGCCACAACCCCTAAATGTTAGGAGGCACCAAGAACAATGTTCTCGTCACAAAACCATCGGAACAGTTCCAAGATACCCGCGTGATCCTAAAAAAATTTAGTGAAATTTGAGGAGAGAAGAGTCAAAACTCTATGTCAGGTAACCTCACCAGAGCGACGAAGGAACTGAGGAGTAAAAAGAATCCTACACTCCGATATATATAATCCTATAAGACTCAAAACATTTTTCTCGACTCAACAACGCCAGCGATTCGATCAAGCAGGGGGCTCCTAAGTCGGGGAAGGCTCTGATTACCAACTTGTAACACCCACGATGCGGCTATATCTCCCACATGTCGGAGCATGACTTAGAGGCATAACCGCATAGTAGGCATGTCGCAAGAGGGGTAATATTTACACATCCCATGTACTGAAAATGAAAGGGATAAAGAGTTGGCTTACAATCGCCACTTCACACAAAACATAAATATAGCACTACATCATCCAGAATACAATCAAGGTCCGACTACGGAACCAAATAAAGAAAGACAACCCCTAATGCAATAGATCCCCGATCGTCCCGACTGGGCTCCGCTACTGATCAACTGGAAACGAAACAACACAACGCACACGATCTTCATCGAGCTCCTCCTTGAGCTTAGTTGCAACACCTGCACGGTTACCTGCAACTGGTTTTTGAAGTAATCTGTGAGTCACGGGGACTCAGCAATCTCACACCCTCGCGTTCAAGACTATTTAAGCTTATGGGTAGGAAAAAGGAAGTGAGGTGGAGCTGCAGCAAGCACTAAGCATATATGGTGGCTAACATACGCAAATAAGAGCGAGAAGAGAAGCAATGCAACGGTCGTCAACTAGAAGCGATCAAGAAGTGATCCTAAAACTACTTACGTTCAAGCACAACACAAGACCGTGTTCACTTCCCGGACCCCGCCGAGAAGAGACCATCACGGCTACACACGCGGTTGATGCATTTTAATAAAGTTAAGTGTCAAGTTTTCTACAACCGGACATTAACAAATTCCCAACTGCCCATAACCACGGGCACGGCTTTCGAAAGTTCAAAAACCCTGCAGGGGTGTCCCAACTTAGCCCATCACAAGCTCTCACGGTCAACGAAGGATATTCCTTCTCCCAGGACAACCCGATCAGACTCGGAATCCCGTTTACAAGACATCTCGACAATGGTAAAACAAGACCAGCAAAGCCGCCCGAATATGCTGACAAATCCCGATAGGAGCTGCACATATGTTGGGTTGGCATAGACTCTGGTTGCCCAGGGGGCGCCGGACATCACTCAGATTGGACCAACACTTCGAGAAACACTGGCCCGGGGGGTTAAAATAAAGATGACCCTTGAGTCTGTAGAACCCAAGGGAAAAGGCTAGGTGGCAAATGGTAAAACCAAGGTTGGGCCTTGCTGGAGGAGTTTTATTCAAAGCGAACTGTCAAGGGGTTCCCATTATAACCCAACCGCGTAAGGAATGCAAAATCAAAGAATATAACACCGGTATGACGGAAACTAGGGCGGCAAGAGTGGAACAAAACACCAGGCTTAAGGCCGAGCCTTCCACCCTTTACCAAGTGTATAGATGCATTAATTAAAATAAGAGATATTGTGATATCCCAACATATCCATGTTCCAACATGGAACAAACTCCATCTTCACCTGCAACTAGCAACACTATAAGAGGGGCTGAGCAAAGTGATAACATAGCCAAACAACGGTTTGCTAGGAAAGGTGGGTTAGAGGCTTGACATGGCAATATGGGAGGCAATGATATAGCAAGTGGTAGGTATCGCAACATAGCAAAAGAGAGAGCAAACTAGCAAGCAAAGATAGAAGTGATTTCGAGGGTATGATCATCTTGCCTGCAAAGTTCTGAGTTGACGTAAGCATACTCAACAGGTTCCTCGATCTCGTACTCGTACCCCAGCTCTACCCAAGGCAAGAACACAAGCAAAGGGAACCACAATCAACCACGGTGCATGTGCAAGCAACATGATGCAAAACATGACATGATATGCGGGATGCGATTTGCAATGAATATGCGTGCTCCCGAAAGGAAAGATTGAACAAGCCATCAACTTGGCAAACCAAGCGTGCCGCTAGAAAGATGAGTTGATTTCGGTCAAAATCGATATAAAGATCACCGGAATCGGATGCACGGTTTGCAAATGGCAAGCAAAACAAGAATGGCACAATTCTACGATTAACAGCACGGTGCCATTTAGAATGCAACAAGAAACTAAGCTACTGCACTCCAACATAACAACAAAGCACATGGCAGCGAACTACTCAAGATGCTTGACAAAAGATGAACACTGAGATACGGCTAAATCACACAAGAGCAGGTTCAAACAAGCATGGCAAAAGGGCAAAAGATATTAGCATCACAGACTTGGAGAAAATACTAACATGTCAGGGATTAACATCAGGAAGCAATGTTTAGAGAAAGATAACAACATGCTACAGGATCAGATCATAGAAATACAAGGCATGGCATGAATCTACTCAAAGCATGTAACAAAAGTCCCTTACTGACCATAAACCAAAAGGGCACATAAAACATGATGGAACCCATGTTAACATAGCAAGTTATGTTAACAGATTCAGACTTAGTAGAAAAACTGGACCTGGCATGAACAGAATTATGAAGGCATGTTTGCGAGCTCGATGCACTCAACACAAGGCATTGCATGATAGGCTAAGCATACTACCAGCAAGAAGACATGTTCAAGAAGCTAACCATGGCAAGAACAATCTCATAGCATGCATGGATCAACTACAACAACCTTGGCAAAATTGATTAACACGTAAACAATCTGCCAGGAACATTTTATAGCAAAAGTAGAGCAATACTGAGTCATGCTAGAGTACTCCATAAATGCAAACAAGGACATGGATGGATAGAGCATAACCATATCTCAAAATAATCCTTACTGAACATACTCAAAAGAAACATGGTTCTCACTTTATATCAACATGAATACATGGCATAAAAATAATAGCAGGAAAATGACAGTGAAATTATAAGTCTCTGAAATCAGCAATATTACGAGAGCTACTTTGCATGCTTGTGCTAGTCACCACATTGATCACAAAAATACATGGCATAAACCCATGTAAATATGGAATGGCATAGCCCAAAACACATGTAGGGCTCAAGTCCATATGTAGCACACAATAATCATGGCAAAAATGACAAAAGCTCATAATCTGATAAGAATCAGGAACTAATATTTTATAGCACTCTTGCAATAGTCGTTAGGGCATCAAGATGGACTCAAACGAGCATGGTTTAATGGAACAAAATAAAGAGCACATCATGATGAACATTTTGATGTATCATGCATGCAAAACGGAGCTACGGATGAGGAGTTATGATGCGATGAACAGGGCATGAAAATTACTGAGATTCTCGGGACTTGGTCGTTTTTGGAAAAAAAATACAGGCGGGCGCTGAATAGCTAATGTGTGCACCAGGTGAAGAATAAAGGGGGGGGCGCTCACCAGATGGGCTCGGCCCAGAGAGGAGGAAGCAGGTGGGACGGGGAAGTCGGGCTGGACTGGTCGCATGTAGGGCCCACAAGGCCAGGGGTGGAGCTCCTCGTCCTACTCGTGCACCCGAACGAGCAGGCCAGTTATGGCGGCGCAAAGAGGAAGTCCGGCAAGGGGATGTGTCGGCGGCAGGGCCTGGCGGGGATAGCGAGGTCGGGGATGGGTTGCCGGCGGCCAGATCCGGCAGTGGGCGGCCGGATCAGGGCAAGGACGGCGCTCTGGCGAGCTAGCAAGCCGGCAAGGTCGGGAGAAGCTCCGGCGACTGCGCCAGGGCCCGACATCGCGCCCAACGTCAGATCCAAGCCTGGGAGGCTCCGGTAGGCGGTGAGGTGAAAAGCGGCAGGGTCCGCAAGGCGACGGCGGTGTAGGCGGGCACTCCGGCGAGGAGGCGGAGGGCACCGGCAATGGAGGCACGGGCGCGCGGGAGACAGGTCGGGCGGCGGGCGTGGTCGGGCTCCGATGGGCTCGCGCGGGCCGTGCTCGGGCTCTCGCGGGCCGTGCTCGGGCTCAGGAAGGCCGACGTGATGGGAGGCGCAGAGAGGCGATGTGGCGCGTTGTGGTTGGCCGGAGGGCGGTGGCGGACATGTCCGGCGGTGGTAGAATTAGTCCGGCGGCGCGAGGGAGTGGTGCTAGGATTTTCATCCGTGAATTTTTCGGGAGGGGCACATATTTATAGGTAGAGGGAGCTAGGAGAGTCCAAATGAGGAGCGGTTTCCGGCCACGCGATCATGATCGAACGAATGAGAGGATGGAGGGGGTTTGGATGGGTTTTGGGCCACTTTGGAGGGGTGTTGGGCTGCAACACACACGAGGCCTTTACGGTTCCCTGGTTAACCGTTGGAGTATCAAACGAAGTCCAAATGGCACGAAACTTGACAGGCGGTCTACATGTCGTTTACCAAGGCCGCTTGGCAAATCTCGGTCCAATCCGAGAACGTTCAACACCCGTACATGAAAAGAGGCAAAAGGAGGGCGCCCGAGGACATAGGAGTGTCGGATTGCAAAACGGACAATGCGGAAATGCTCGCATGCATGAGACGAACACGTATGCAAATGCGATGCACATGATGACATGATATGAAATGCATGACACGCAAAAAAATGACAAGGAAAACAACAGCGAATCACTGGAAGACACCTGACACAACAGTCTCGGGGCGTTACAACACTCCACCACTACGAGAGGATCTCGTCCTGAGATCTAGGATGGCACCGGAGGGAAAATGGAAGAGAAAGAGAAGAGGTAAAAACCTAGTTTCTTCTTTGACAAACGAGTGAAACCAAAGAACCTTGAGAGGTTGAACAAATTGGAAAGAAAGAATACAACGAAGATGAACGAAGTTGAAAGCACTCCGTTAGGAAAAAGGAACAAGGAAGAACAAATTCGGGCAGCACTCCGGTTGAAAAGTGATATGAAACTCGATAAGATGAAAAGAACTTGAGCAGGGGGCACAACACTCCGGTTAAATGGATAAGCACGAAAAGAACACGATGCTCACCACTCGAGATTATGAGAGGAGAGAGCAACAACACAATGCCTCCGTAAGAAGAAAGAATATAGATCATTGAAATGAAAGGATGGAGAAGAGAATGTCAACTTATGCCACAAGTGATCTTGAAGATCCCCCTTCCAAGAAAGTTAAAACGGAGTTGAAAACAAACAATGAAAAGGATAAGCTTGATATGGACTTATAGAAGACATCTCAAAATTATGAGGAGACAACTTGCCACTAACGGAAACAATGGATTTGGATTGATATGAACAAGAAGACGAGAAACTTATTTCACCGGAAGGATAAATGAAAGACTTGGATCATTTATAAGCACCATAAATAGCAAGAATCCTTAGGGAAAGCTTTAGGTGTAATATAACCCAAGATAACTCCAATGAAGAGATTAATGGATTTAAACTACCTCATTCTTGATGACTTGTGAATCATGAAACACGAAGGAAAATTATCAAGAATGACATAACACCACATGAAAAGATAAGAGAGAAAGAATTGCACTTCGGAATGCAAGAAGAAGAATACTTGAGCTCCTCTGAAAAGAATCTTGATGAATGCTTCGAGAAGGAAAGAAATCCTTGATGAACCATCATGTAGAGCCTCCATGAAGAACTCCAGTTACAAAAGGATGATCAAACGAAAGGAAAGTGAAGTTGAAAACACAAGGTGAAGCCTTGCGATGATTTATATGGAGCTTCGCGACGAGATAATGCGGAAGACCTGGAACTCCGGAAAAAGAAAGATGAACAAAAGAAATCAAGAATTTTGATGAACCTCCGGAATAAGTAATTAATCAATTGGATGAAACACGATTAAGAATTACGTTATGCATGTCCTTCACCAATTTAGATTGATGACAAGCAACGGATTTGGCATACTACTTATTCTCGTAGAAAGGATTAAGATAGCTATAGTGCCGACTTGAGAAAGTCTTCAACGAACCACCGGTAGAATTTGGAAAGCATGAATGCATTGATATGATAAACGAAGGAAGAAGAATCTTGGAAGAACCACCGTAAGAATTGAAAACGATTGAAGAAAAGATAAAGAAGACCGGGAAGAATTAGAGAATAAATGAAGATACTTGAGGGGATTTAGATACAAATGAACGAATAAAACACGAACTGATTAGAGAATACTTGAATGATGCACCGGTAAGATTTAGAGAAAGAGAGATGAAAGCTGAGGGTGAATAAACCCGAAATGATGGCCTTCGGAGAATCAAATTGAAAAGAATCTTGAATTGCTCCGGATAGGTGAAAAGAATTCTCACAATTGAAAACAATTATGAGAGGAAGGCATCAAGCTAGAACCACGAATCATCGAGAGAATGGACAAGATATAGAGAGAGAAAATCGCCTTCGGTCTTCAAAATTCGAGAATGACGATGCGAAACACCAACATGAGTTGTTGAGATACTCCGGGATGAATATTAGAAAGGTTGAACCGACGATGAAAATAAATTGAAAGCTCTTGGAGAAATACATATGACTGATGAAAATTCATTCTTATGTCAAACTTTGAAATAATTTGAGGGTAGCTCCGAGAAAATTAGAAGAGTCAGGTAAGATCCTAGAAAAAGACCTATGGGTTAGGGCCCACTCAAAAGAAACACCGTTGAATGATTACTAGAAAGGGAGAATGCACCTGTTGAATTAAATGGCTTGAATGAGATAATAACCTCGAGATATCTTGAATGGATTAGGAATGAAAATACAAATCTTCTGAGATATCTTCAGCACTCCGGAACAATTGAATAGCGAGAAGTGAATGATTATTAGGTTCACCGGCATGAGAAAACTTTTGAAACGAGAAAAAGGATATGGTCAACACCGAAATATTGCATTGAATCCACCGGAGAAGATAAGAGAACGGAGAATGATGAACTTGAAGCTCCGTTAGAATCTTCATGAGAATCACCAGATGTGAACATTAACGGAAAAGAATGGAGAGACTTCACATCCGTAAGATGGATACTTGATTAAGAAATCTGAGTCCTTAAAGAAACAAGGGTGGGAGGGTTGGAAAACAAAGACAACTTGGGATGGATGAAACGGACACCGTTGAGAAAACTGAGATTGGATCTTGCAAATGGGAAAAATGATAGCATCATCTTGAAGAGAAACACACCGGTTGGAAAGAATTGACATGACAACCTCGATGATCAAGAAGGATTGGTATTCACATAGAAGTATGAGAACACCACCTAGGAAAGGTATGGAATCAACACTTGACATCGAAGCAACTCGAATACCACAACTGAAAAACAAAACAAAGGGTTGGCTTGCAAAATAAGCCGAAACAAACATATGATAGAGATTTCGTCCGTAGTTTTGGTGGTGGGGCCCACACGGGCTCGATCGTACAGCACCATCATGTACAAGGCAGTGCACATGACATATGAAGCGTCCCCGAGTCAGCATAGCCAAGGACTCTTTAAGACACAACGAGACCACTATAAAACCAACCGTGGATAGGTAGACCTATAGACGTCGAACCCCAATCTCATATCATGCATTTGTCGGAAAGATATCCTAGGAGCTACTTGAATTACCACTTATAAACTCCCAAAACTTTCTGGTTATGCAATCAGGTGTTGGGGATACAGGGGAAGCATAATATCTCACCCAAACTAATAATGCCTACATCCAGCTGTATCCATCCTTCAACACATAACAAAGAAACCTTCGGAAATCATTTACCTCAACCTTCAAAAAGCATCCGTTATACAAGTTATGGCAATACTCCCGAACTCCCGCCCCAGTACTGGGTGTCGTCGAGGTTATCTCACCAACAACTGCACAAAAGAGATTTTTGATGTCAGCGAAACTCAGGTATTCCAGAACTGCAACGATAAAATTATGATGACAACACCTCGGAGCTCAACTCCCCGGGACACTGCCACAACCCCTAAATGTCAGGAGGCACCAAGAACAATGTTGTCTTCACAAAACCATCGGAACGGTTCCAAGATACCCGCGTGATCCTAAAAAAATAGTGAAATTTGAGGAGAGAAGAGTCAAAACTCTACGTCAGGAAGCCTCACCAGAGCGACGAAGGGACTGAGGAGTAAAAAGAATCCTACACTCTGATATATATAATCCTATAAGACTCAAAACATTTTTCTAGACTCAACAACGCCATCGATTCGATCAAGCAGGAGGCTCCTAAGTCGGGGAAGGCTCTGATTACCAACTTGTAACACCCACGATGCGGCTATATCTCCCACGTGTCGGAGCACGACTTAGAGGCATAACCGCATAGTAGGCATGTCGCAAGAGGGGTAATCATTACACATCCCATGTACTAAAAATGAAAGGGATAAAGAGTTGCCTTACAATCGCCACTTCACACAAAACTTAATTATAGCATTACATCATCCAGAATACAATCAAGGTCCGACTACGGAACCAAATAATGAAAGGCAACCCCTAATGCAATAGATCCCCGATCGTCCCGACTGGGCTCCACTACTGATCAACTGGAAACGAAACAACACAACGCACACGATCTTCATCGAGATCCTCCTTGAGCTCGGTTGCGACACCTGCATGGTTATCATCGGCACCTGCAACTGGTTTTGGAAGTAATCTATGAGTCATGGGGACTCAGCAATCTCACACCCTCGCGATCAAGACTATTTAAGCTTATGGGTAGGAAAAAGGAAGTGAGGTGGAGCTGCAGCAAGCACTAAGAGCGAGAAGAGAAGCAATGAAACTCCTTACCTTCAAGCATAACACAAGACTGTGTTCACTTCCCAGACCCCGCCGAGAATAGACCATCACGGCTACACACGCGGTTTATGCATTTTAATTAAGTTAAGTTTCAAGTTTTCTACAACCGGACATTAACAAATTCCCATCTGCCCATAACCGCGGGCACGGCTTTTGAAAGTTCAAAAACCCTGCAGGGGTGTCCCAACTTAGCCCATCACAAGCTCTCACGGTCAACAAAGGATATTCCTTCTCCCAGGATGACCCGATCAGACTCAGAATCCCGGTTACAAGACATCTCGACGATGGTAAAACTAGACCAGCAAAGCCGCCCGAATGTGCTGACAAATCCCGATAGGAGCTGCACATATCTCGTTCTCAAGGCACACCGGATGAGCCATATGTCGGGTTGGCATAGACCCTGGTTGCCCAGGGGGCGCCAGACATCGCTCAGGTTGGACCAACACTTAGAGAAGCACTGGCATGGGGGGGTTAAAATAAAGATGACCGTTGAGTCTATAGAACCCAAGGGAAAAAGGCTAGGTGGCAAATGGTAAAACCAAGGTTGGGCCTTGCTGGAGGAGTTTTATTCAAAGTTAACTGTCAAGGGGTTCCCATTATAACCAACTGCGTAGGGAACTCAAAATCAAGGAACATAACACCGGTATGACGGAAACTAGGGCGGCAAGAGTGGAACAAAACACCAGGCATAAGGCCGAGCCTTCCACCCTTTACCAAGTGTATAGAAGCATTAATTAAAATAAGAGATATTGTGATATCCCAACATATCCATGTTCCAAGATGGAACAAACTCCATCTTCACCTGCAACTAGCAACGCTATAAGAGGGGCTGAGTAAAGTGGTTACATAGCCAAACAACGGTTTGCTAGGAAAGGTGGGTTAGAGGCTTGACATGGCAATCTGGGAGTCAATGATATAGCAAGTGGTAGGTATCGCAACATAGCAAAAGAGCGAGCAAACTAGCAAGCAAAGATAGAAGGGATTTCGAGGGTATTATCATCTTGCCTGCAAAGTTCTCCGAGTTGACGTAAGCTTGATCCTCGTAAGCGTACTCAACGGGTTCCTCGATCTCGTCATCATCTCCCGGCTCTACCCAAGGCAAGAACTCAAGGAAAGGGAACCACAATCAACCATGGTGCAATGCACAAGAACCATGCTGCAAAACATGGCATGATATGCAGGATGTGATATGCAATGCATATGCGTGCGTCGGAAAGGAAAGATTGAACAAGGCATCAACTTAGCAAACCAATCATGCCTCTAGAAAGATGAGTTGATTTTGGTCGAAATTGATATAAAGATCACCGGAATCGGATGCACGGTTTGCAAATGGCAAGCAAAACAAGAATGGCACAATTCTGCGATTATAAACACGGTGCCATTTAGAATGCAACAAGAAACTAAGCTACTGCACTCCAACATAACAACAAAACACATGGCAGTGAACTACTCAAGATGCTTGACAAAAGATGAACACTGAGATACGGCTAAATCACACAAGAGCAGGTTCAAACAAGCATGGCAAAAGGGCAAAAGATATCAGCATCACAGACTTGGAGAAAATACTAACATGTCAGGGATTAACATCAGGAAGCAATGTTTAGAGCAAGATAACAACATGCTACAGGATCAGATCATAGCAATACAAGGCATGGCATGAATCTACTCAAAGCATGTAACAAAAGTCCCTTACTGACCATAAACCAAAAGGGCACGGAAAACATGATGGCACCCATGTTAACATAGCAAGTTTCGTTAACAGATTCAGACTTAGTAGAAAAACTGGACATGGCATGAACAGAATTATGAAGGCATGTTTGCGAGCTCGACACACTCAACACAAGGCATTGCATGACAAGCTAAGAATACTACCAGCAAGAAGACATGTTCAAGAAGCTAACCATGGCAAGAACAATCTCATAGCATGCATGGATCAACTACAACAACCTTGGCAAAATTGATAAACACGTAAACAATCTGTCAGGAACATTTTATAGCAAAAGTAGATCAAGATTGAGTAATGCTAGCTAGGGTACTCCATAAATGCAAACAAGGACATGGATGGATAGAGCATAACCATATCTCAAAATCATCCTTACTGAACATACTCAAAAGAAACATGGATCTCACTGTAGCAACATGAATACATGGCATAAAAATAATAGCAGGAAAATGACTTAGTGAAATTCTAAGTCTCTGAAATCAGCAATATTACGAGAGCTACTTTGCATGCTTGTGCTAGTCACCACATTGATCACAAAAATACATGGCATACACCCCTGTAAAGATGGAATGGCATAGCCCAAAACACATGTAGGGCTCAAGTCCATATGCAGCACACAATAATCATGGCAAAAATGACAAAAGCTCATAATCTGATAAAAATCAGGAACTAACATTTTATAGCACTCTTGCAAAAGCCATTAGGGCATCAAGATGGACTCAAACGAGCATGGTGCAATGGAACAAAATGAAGAGCACATCATGATGAACATTTTGATGTATCATGCATGAAAACGGAGGTACGGATGAGGAGTTATGATGCGATGAATAGGGCATAAAAATTACTAAAATTCTTGGGACTTGGTCGTTTTTGGAAAAAAAAATACAGGCGGGCGCTGAATAGCTAACGTGTGCACCGTGCGAAGAATAAAGGGGGGGCCGCTCACCAGATGGGCTCGGCCCAAAGAGGAGGAAGCAGGTGGGCCGGGGAAGGGGTGGAGCTCCTCGTCCTCCTCATGCACCCGCACGAGCAGGGCGGTTACGGCGGCGCCAGGTGGAAGTCCGCTGAGGGGAGGTGTCGGCGGCGAGGCCTGGCGGGGATGGCCAGGTCGGGGATGGGTTGCCAGCGGCCAGATCCGGTAGTGGGCGGCCGGATCGGGGCACGGACGGCGCTACGGAGAGCTAGCAAACCGGCAAGGTCGGGAGAAGCTCCGGCGACTGCGCCAGGGCCCGACGTCGCGCCCAACGTCAGATCCAAGCCTGGGAGGCTCTGGTAGGCGGCACGAGGTCACCGGCGGTGAGGTGAAAAGTGGCGGGGTCCACAAGGCGACGGCGGCGCAGGCGGGCACTCTGGCGAGGAGGTGGAGGCCACAAGCGATGGAGGCACGGGCGCGCGGGAGACCGGCCTGGCGGCGGGCGTGGTCGGGCTCCGATGGGCTCGCGCGGGCCGCGCTCGGGCTCGGGTGGGCCGGCGCGGTGGAAGGCGCGGAGAGGCGATGTGGCGCGTTGTGGTTGGCCGGAGGGCGGTGGCGGACATGTCCGGCGGTGGTAGAATTAGTCCGGCGGCGCGAGGGAGTGGTGCTAGGGTTTTCATCCGCAAATTTTTTGGGAGGGGCACATATTTATAGGTAGAGAGAGCTAGGAGAGTCCAAATGAGGAGCGGTTTTCGGCCACGCGATCGTGATTGAACGACCGAGAGGATGGAGGGGGTTTGGATGGGTTTTGGGCCACTTTGGAGCGGTGTTGGGCTGCAACACACATGAGGCTTTACGGTTCCCCGGTTAACCGTTGGAGTATCAAACGAAGTCCAAATGGCAAGAAACTTGACAGGCGGTCTACCGGTGGTGTACCAAGGCCACTTGGCAAATATCGGTCCAATCTGAGAACATTCAACACCCGCCCACAAAAAGAGGCAAAAGGAGGGCGCCGGAGGACATAGGAGTGTCAGATTGCAAAACGGACAACGGGGAAAATGCTCGGATGCATGAGACGAACACGTATGCAAATGCGATGCACATGATGACATGATATGGAATGCATGACGCGCAAACAAATGACAAGGCAAACAAGAGCTAATAACTGGAAGACACCTGGCGCAACGGTCTCGGCATTACAGATACAGTGGGATAGCCTTCTCTCCCAACCGGCTTACGAACCGGCTTAGAGCCACAATACAACCCGTCGGACGTTGAACATCATTGATACACGCCGGCTTAGCCAAAGAAGTAATGGCTCTGATCTTCTTCGGATTAGCTTCAATGCCTCTGTTAGAAACCAGAAAACCAGAGAGCTTGCATGCCGTCACGCCAAAAACGCATTTGGCTGGATTAAGCATCATCTTATAAACCCGGAGATTATCAATGGTCTCCTTTAAATCGTCTATCAATGTTTCCTTCTTTCTGGATTTCACCACAATATCATCCACATATGCATGAACATTGCGCCCAATCTGATTATGAAGACAATTCTACACACACCGCTTGTAGGTCGTCTGGGCACTCTTGAGCCCAAAAGGCATAGACACATAATAGAAGGCTCCAAAGGGAGCGATAAAAGTTGTCTTCTCCTGGTCCTTAACTGCCACCTTGATCTGATGATAACCAGAATAAGCATCCAAAAAAATTAAATGCTCACAACCCGCCGTCGCATCAATAATTTGATCAATACGAGGGAGAGCAAAAGGATCAGCCGGACAAGCCTTATTTAAATCCGTGTAATCCACGCACATACGCCAAGTGCTATTCTTCTTAAGTACCAGCACTAGGCTAACCAACCACTTGGGATGAAAAACTTCAACAATGAACCCGGCCGCCAAGAGCCGGGCCACTTCTTCACCAATGGCCTTTCGCCTCTCCATTAAAACGATGGAGAAACGGCTTCACCGGTTTGAACTTTAGATCAATATTAAGACTATGCTCAGTGAGTTCCCTCGGTACACCTGGCATGTCAGAAGGCTTCCATGCAAAAATGTCCCAATTCTCACGGATGAACTCAATGAGCGCGCTTTCCTATTTCGGATCCAGACTAGCACTGATGCTAAACTACTTAGACGAATCACCAGGAACGAAGTCAACTAGCTTGGTGTCATCCGCCGATTTAAACTTCAAGGCCGGGTCATGCTCTGTAGTTGGCTTTTTCAGAGACGTCATGTCGGCCGGGTCAACATTGTCCTTATAGAACTTCAATTCCTCTATGGCACAAACGGACTCCGCATAAGCTGCGTCCCCTTCTTCACATTCCAAAGCTATCTTCCGGCTTCCATGCACTGTGATAGTTCCCTTGTAACCCGGCATCTTGAGCTGTGGAAAAACATAACAAGGCCACGCCATGAACTTCGCATAAGCCGGCTGTCGGTGTCAAAACCGGCGGATCTCGGGTAGGGAGTCCCGAACTATGCGTCTAGGCCAGATGGTAACAGGAGGCAAGGGACACAAAGTTTTACCTAGGTTCGGGCCCTCTTGATGGAGGTAAA
Source organism: Triticum aestivum (assembly GCF_018294505.1). Lineage (NCBI taxonomy): Eukaryota > Viridiplantae > Streptophyta > Magnoliopsida > Poales > Poaceae > Triticum > Triticum aestivum. Next base: position 225,448,390 of record NC_057803.1, read on the forward strand.
ACCCTACATCCTGCTTGATTAATATTGATGATATGGGTAGTACAAGAGTAGATCTACCACGAGATCAGAGAGGCTAAAACCCTAGAAGCTAGCTTATGGTATGATTGTTGTTCTGTATGTTGTCCTACGGACTAAAACCCCCCGGTTTATATAGACACCAAAGAGGGTTAGGGTTACACAAAGTCGGTTACAATGGTAGGAGATCTGTATATCCGTATCGCCAAGCTTGCCTTCCACGCCAAGGAAAGTCCCTTCCGGACACGGGACAAAGTCTTCAATCTTGTATCTTCATAGTCCAGGAGCCCGGTTGAAGGTATAGTCCGACCATCCGGACACCCCCTAATCCAGGACTCCCTTAGTAGCCCCTGAACCAGGCTTCAATGACGACGAGTCCGGCGCGCAGTTTGTCTTCGGCATTGCAAGGCGGGTTCCTCCTCCAAGTACTTCATAGAATATTTTGAACACAAAGATAGTGTCCGGCCCTGCAAAATAAGTTTCCACATATTGCCATAGAGAGAATAATATTTACACAAATCTAATCTGCTGACGTATTACGTAGTTGACACACCACGGCCAAGCCTTTATCTGAGTCGTTTTATTATCCCACCTCAGCACGTCATGCGAGGCGGTTTCCTTGGCACGTCTTGTTAAAGCAGAGATTGTGTCCCCTTATTCCGGGATTCTCATCAATACGGGCGTGGGTAACCCAACCGCGCCATTGATTACGGCGCTTGGAGATAAGCGAGTTTTACCAGGCTGGTGGGGACACGTAGTTGCGTCCACCCATATAAGGGGATAAGGATCCACCTTTTCACCTACGCTTTCTTCCTCCTTTGCCTATCCATTTTCGCACACTCGAGCTCCAGCGCCCAAGTCTGCACTCCCCACCTCAACCTTCTCCAGTCATGTCCGGAGCGAGAGGCAAGTGGATGGTCTCCTCTGTTACAGAGGGACACATCAAAAGACTAAGGAAGGCCGGATACTTGTCCAACGACATTGCGCACCGGCTTCCCAAAGAGGGGCAGCTCATCCCTACCCCTAGGCCCCATGAGAGGGTGGTGTTCCTCCCCCATTTCCTCCGCGGACTGGGTTTCCCTATCCACCCATTTGTCCGGGGGCTCATGTTCTACTATGGCCTGGATTTCCATGATCTGGCCCCGAACTTTGTCCTCAACATCTTGGCGTTTATCGTCGTGTGTGAGGCCTTACTCCGCATCCGCCCCCATTTAGGCCTATGGCTCAAGACTTTTAATGTCAAGCCGAAGGTGGTGCGCGGCAACCAGGCGGAGTGCGGAGGTGCCATGGTGGGCAAGATGCCCAACATCTTATGGCTCGAGAGCTCCTTTGTGGAGACCCTGAAGGGGTGGCAATCAGGGTGGTTCTACATCACCAAGCCGCGCGACCCTAAGTGGGTCGCAGTCCCCGAGTCCCGATTCGGACCCCCAACGCGGCTCACGTCCTGGAAAGAGACGGGCCTGTCGTGGGGTAAAAAAGGAGAGCTGACCGGATTCCAAACATGCGTCCAAACCCTGGTGGACAAGCAACTCAAGCTTGTCAACGTAGTCCAGGTTATGCTCATCCGTTGGATCCTCCCGTGTCAACAACGGGCTTTCAACCTGTGGGAGTTCGACCCGGTGCGGCACCGAACTCTGAGCAGGCTCTTTGACACGATGTATGAAGATGCCTGGAAGGTGCTTTTCAAAGGTGCCGAGGCCCCCACATCCGCTACCGAGGATCGCGGATTCAGCATGCAGCGTCACGCTCATGCGGTAAACTATTTTTACCTTCTATAGGGTATCAGTTTTTCATAGTTTGACTCCATGCGGGATCTAAGCTCCCTTACCTTTGACAGGATTGGCAGGAGACGTTCGGACAAATCAACTGTCCAGCTCCTTTGCCCGAAGGCCCAGCGGACGCCCGTTTGGCGAAGTTGCTGGTTCCGGCACCCTATGTGGTGCCGGAGAAGAAGGCCAAGAAGAAGGCCGCGGGGACTTGAAAGAGTGCCCGGCGCCAGGAGGTGTTGGATCCATCATCCGACGGCTCCAAGACGCACTCCTCCCACGAAGACGAGGAGGAGGAAGAAGAGACCTCTCCCCCCCCCAGCGGAGGAAGGGAAGAAAAGGAAGGCCGCCCCAACTAGGGAGGCCGAAGGGTCCAAGAATGGAAGAACCCTTCCTCCGGACTACTCCACCGACGCCGACGACGGCGAAGAGGAGTGGCCGCACAGGGCCAAACCCCTGGCGAAATCGTAAGTATCCGGATACCAGAGTAATTCATAGTATTCCTTCATTGCACAGCTTTCCCTTATGTCGAATATGATTATGCGGCCCACCAAAGACCGGCTCGACGCGTCGTCGAGCGGTTCACTGGACTCGTCGGATGTGAACTCGCTTCCGACGGCTTCCTCCCGCCGCCCTACGGACGATGCCGAAGTGTTCTCCCAACAGGTTCCAAGCCAGGAGGAGGTGGTCCTGGAAGCGCCGCAAGGCGACCTCCCAGACTCCAGGGGTGAAGGGGATAAAATCTCCCAGGGCTCCAAGTCCGGCTCTAGGCCGGACACTGCTCTGGAACCTTCAAAGGTTACAGAGTCCGGCGGGCGACCTCCTTCCAAGAGGAGCAGGCCCTCCGTGCCGGTGACCCATGTCCAACCGGAGGCGCCGGACAATCTGTTGGAGGCGCTCCAAGGTGCTTCCATCGACGAGGAGCACCGCACCATTATGAGTGCGGTGGTCCAGAAGGTTCAGTCCGCCAAGAGCGGACTGACTGGAGCTTGTACTAGCCTTTTAACAGGCTTTGAGGTAAGTAAAGAATGTGTAAATAATATTACCGCATAGACAATAGCCCCTGATGCTCTGTTTGGCATTCGGGAAGAAAAGCCGAATAGAGGATCAAATAGAATTCGCAGGAGTCTAACAAAAATGAGTCAATATGCGTATTCAGGCATCTCTGCTTGCGTCCGCTGCACTAACTGCGGAAGTGGACATGCTAAAGCAGAACCTTGAGCGGTCCGAGCAAGAGCTCGAGCGTGCCAAGAAGCAGCTCGAGGATAATGAAGGTAAGAAATACCTTGTTTAAATATATATAAAAAGGTGCAATTGCAAAAAATGACAGGATTATCGTGGCTATTGTAGGGGCCACGTCTGAGGTGGCAACCCTTAAGCAAGCGCTGCTTGAGGCCGAGAAGAGGGTGGCCACGGAGCGCACCGAGCGAGAGAAGTATGAGGCACGGGTTGGCAAGGTGCGGCAAGAGCTCCAGGTTCTCATGAAAAAACATGAGAGTTTGGAGCTTGACTCAAAGACGCGAGCGTCTGAGCTCGCGGTGGCTATTGAAAATGCCAAGTCTGCCAAGGCCGAATCCCAGAAGACCCTCCAGGAGTTGGATGAGGTGAAGAAGATAGCGGCGGGTAAGGCATTCTTTATGCAAAGCAAACACATAAATGTGAGTTACTTGTTACTTTACCCGAATCCGGAGCTCTCCAGGAGCGTTCGCAGATCTTCCCCCGAGCGTGTCCGATGCCACCGCATTCTATCGAGCCGAGGAGGGCAGCTCGACAGAGAAGGTGTTCTAGTCTCAGTATGCTGAGGCCGGACACCCCGTGCCCCTGAGCGACCAGATGAAGCAACTGGTCGAGCTCCACAAGGTGGCCGAACAGGCCATGAAGGGCCTCATAGTTCGGCTATGGCCTGGAGAGGCTCTGCCTGGGAGCTATTTCGGGCTGGTGCGGCGGCTGGTGGAGGTCTGTCTAAGGCTCGAAGTCATGAAGCGCTCCATCTGCATTGAAGGTGCCCGTAGGGCCCTTGCCCGTGCTAAGGTGCACTGGGGCAAGCTGGATGCTGAGAAGCTTGTTAAGGATGGGCCACCGCCGGGGAAAGAGCATCGCAAGCCCGAGAATTATTATAAGGATGTTCTGAAGGGTGCCTGCCTTGTGGCGGATGAATGTTCCAGGGATGTAATTTTTGAGTAAAACTTGCTCATTTTGTCCTGTGCGCTGAAAACTTGTTCATATGCACTAAGCAATGTTGTTGGAATTTAAAATATTACCTTCTGTGCGGCTGTTTATCAATTCTGAGAGATGGCGAGTCGTCGGCTTCTTCCCCTGTGCCGCTAGTGCTGGGGTGTTCGGGGATAAACCTGAGCGCTCTTTTTCCCATGTTTGGGTCCTTCAAGGGAGGCGCTCAGCCCAACGAACAAGGCAATCGGACTATAATGCGTGAACACTCTCAGTTAGCCATAGAATTCTATAATTTTAAATTTCGGCGAAGCCCCTGGTATTCGGAAGACCGAGTTCGGGGCGCTATCCACGCCTTGGCCGGACAGAGCCGACTCCTCGCTCTAAGCGGCATAAGTCTTTAAGGACTCGAAAAAACCTCTCGAACAGCGACTAGCTCTCGCTTCATCATGACAGTCAGTTTTAACTTTCTCCACTGAGGTGCTCGACCCAGCTCAACTGGGGCACAATCACAGTGGTTCTCCTAGTGCTACCTTAGCCGATATAGTGGAACGTAAGGCACCAAAACATAGGAGCCGGGAAAACCCAACTATTGACCCAAGACATGATTCAGAGCCGATGCATATAATGCTATAAGTTCGGGGTGCCGCACTTGTTAAAGTGTTCGGACTTCTCACACCATATTGAGGGGTACTAAAGCCCCTGGCGTATTTTGGCCGTACCAAAGTGTACGGGTGCAACATGTCGTTAAGGAACATATATTTACAGAAAAAGAGTAATGCAAAAATAGACAAAAGCTATGCATTGTTTATTAAAAAGAGCTGCGATCAAAGCAGAACAATACAAATAATGCGATAAGCAAAAGGTTGGACTATTTAACATGTCCGTTCCAGGGGCAGGCTGTGGAATGGTATGCAAAACAGGTATACTGCTCATGATAGAGACCACCTAGGAGTTCCGTAATGCGGCGTGGCTTGTCTGCTTCCCTGGTTCTTGCATCGTTTGTGCGGCGATTGAACTACCGAACAGACCTTCCGAAGAGTGGAGTCCTGAAAGTAAGAGAAAATTAAAGAATCGGCAGCCCCTGGTGCGGTCTAAGCCGTGTTTCGGGAGTGCAGTGATGGTGCCCCTCCCCCTGTACCCATGGTATTTCTAGAGCGTAGTTATGTACGCGAAGCACTGGTGTTGCATTTTTGTGAGGGCTGGGGTTGGGGCCGCATTGCTACGCCTTCTCGGAACGTGCCAGGCAGTCTTGTTGTAGGTTACTCCGGGCGCGCTTGACGGTGTCCGGACGTTTAATGACCGGATTGGAGAATTGCCTGGAGAGGCTGCTTTGTGCTTCCGCTACAAGGGCCGTCGTGTGCTCCTCTGTTCGGAGCGAGCGTTTGGTGTTTCCATTGACCGTAATTACTCCTCAAGGGCCTGGCATCTTGAGCTTAAGGTATGCGTAGTGCGGTACCGCATTGAACTTGGCGAATGCGGTTCGCCCGAGCAGTGCGTGATAGCCACAGCGGAATGGGACTATGTCGAAGATTAACTCCTCGCTTCGGAAATTATCCGGAGATCCGAAGACCACTTCAAGTGTGACTGAGCCTGTACAGTTGGCCTCTACACCTGGTATTACGCCTCTAAAGGTCGTTTTGGTGGGCTTAATCCTCGAGGAATCTATGCCCATTTTCCACACTGTATCCTGGTAAAGCGGGTTCAGGCTGCTGCCGCCATCCATAAGGACTCTAGTGAGATGAAATCTGTCAATAATTGGGTCTAAAACCAATGCGGCGAATCCGCCGTGACGGGTGCTAGTGGGATGGTCCCTTCGATCAAAGGTGATCGGGCAGGAGGACCATGGGTTGAACTTTGGGGCGACTGGCTCTCTCACGTATACGTCCCTTAACGCGCGCTTCCGCTCCCTCTTGGGGATGTGGGTTGCGTATATCATGTTCACCGTCCGCACTTGTGGGGGAAAACCCTTCTGTCCATTGTTGTTCGGCGGCCGGGGCTCTTCATCGTCATCACTATGCAGCCCCTTGTCTTTATTTTCGGCATTTAACTTGCCTGCCTGCTTGAACACCCAACAATCCCTGTTGGTGTGATTGGCCGGCTTTTCGGGGGTGACATGTATTTGGCACAAGCGGTCGAGTATTCAGTCCAAACTGGACGGGCCCCTAGGATTTCTGTTGAATGGCTTTTTCTGCTGACCAGATTTATAGCCTTTGAATCCGGCATTAACTGTCGTATCCTCAGCATTGTCGCCGTTAATGCGGCACTTCTGCTTGTTATGACGCGGCCTGCCACTACTGTCCCTAGTATCCCGATTACCAGGGTTCTTGGTTATATTGTTGCTACGAGCAAGCCAGCTGTCTTCTCCCGCGCAAAAGCGGGTCATGAGTGTCGCGAGTGCTGCCATAGATTTCGGCTTTTCCTGTCCAAGGTGCCGGACAAGACACTCATCGCGGATATTGTGCTTGAAGGCTGCTAGGGCCTCTGCGTCCGGACAATCCACTATTTGATTTTTCTTTGTTAGGAACCGTGTCCAGAATTGCCTGGCCGATTCCTCTGTCTACTGAATTACATGGCTTAGGTCATCGGCGTCTGGTGGTCGCACATAAGTGCCCTGGAAGTTGTCGAGGAATGCGGCTTCCAGGTCCTCCCAACAACTGATTGATCCTATTGGCAAGCTATTAAGCCAATGCCGAGTTGGTCCTCTAAGCTTGAGTGGGAGGTATTTGATGGCGTGGAGATCATCGCCGCGGGCCATGTGGATATGAAGGAGATAATCCTCGATCCATACCGCAGGATCTGTTGTGCCATCGTATGATTCGATGTTACGGGTTTGAAACCCTCGGGGATTTGATGATCCATTACTTCGTCTGTGAAGCATAGTGGGTGTGCGGCGCCTCTGTACTGGGCTATATCACGACGTAGCTCCAATGAGCTTTGTCTACCATGTTCGGCCCTACCGGATTTGTGTCCGGCGTGACGGTTATCGTCTTGAGTTGTGGGGCGCCCACGCGATCTGTAGATTGATCTTGTTTGCCTTGCCTTGTCCTCCAACATATCTCGCAAGTCTGGCGCGTTTTCCCGTCCCTTGGTACGGGGTGCGGCTTGAGTGGAGGGCCGAGAGGCCTCTCTGTCACGGCCACGAGGTGGCCGGTCGGCCGTATCTGGTGATGTAGGTTTAAGTGCTTCCTCCTCTAATCGGGGTAGCAACCTGCGCTTTGGGTAGCTCTTGGAGGGGCGTTCGAGTTTATGCTCTTCGGCCCCAAGGATTTCAGTCCATTTGTCGACTAGCAAATCTTGATCAGGTCTAAGCTGTTGCTGTTTTTTCTTGAGGCTTCTTGCCATGGGCATAAGCCTGCGTTGAAATGCTCTTGCTCAACGGGATCCTCTGGCACGACGAATTCGTCGTCGTTGAGGCTTGCCTCATCTTTGGAGGGAGGCATATAATTATCGTCCTCGACCTCTCTGTTTGCCGCTCTCTCATGAGGGCTGGCTTCTCCATCCTCCTATGCTGAATCTTGCTGGAGGGGGTTTTCTTCGGCACTCTCCGGAGTACTATTATCTCCCGTGCTAGAATCGCCGTATTTGCTTTGGCGGGATTTTGAGCGGTGCCGCTGACGCCGGCGCTTAGGCTGTTTCTTGGAGGGGTCATCCTTTGCCGTTCCATCGCCATCTCCTTCTTTTGGAGTGTCCACCATGTATATTTCATATGACAAGGTGGCTTTCCAGGGCCCAATAGGCGCTGGTTCTTAATCATCTCCTACATCGGCGTCCATACCGTCGATGTCTTCGAAGTCGAAGTCGAGCATGTCGGTTAAATCGTCGATAGTGGCTACAAAGTGGGTGGTGGGTGGGCTTTGAATTTCTTCATGGTCCGTATCCCAACCTTGCTAACCGTAGTTCGGCCAGGGCTCTCCTGATAAAGAGAGAGACTTTAGTGTCTTCAGAATATCGCCGAAAGGCGAGTGCTGAAAGATGTCCGTGGTCGTAAACTCCATGATTGGCGCCCAATCGGATTCGTTTGGCGGGGGCGCGGAGGGTTTGGAGTCCGTAGAGGAGTCTGGCTCCTTGGAGTCACGAGTCTCGCGGAGTGCGGGGCTGGTGTTCGGCTCAATCGTCGTTGGGATCGCAGCCCCCGAGGTGGTGTCCAACCATCCCCTCGATTGGCGCAGTTGGCTCCGAAATAAGGGTCGAAGCCGATGCGGGTGCGGCCTCCAGGGCACTATCCGGTGGCAGAGCCAGATCATGCTCATCGTGACAGTGCGGAGCGCTCGGCAGTGGCTCGAATCCGTCGAGGATCAAGTCCCTGCGGATGTCAGCCATGTGGTTTAAACTTTGAAATCTGACCTGACGGCCAGGGGCATAGCTTTCGATCTGCTCCAGATGGCCAAGTGAATTGGCCCGCAGTGCGAAGCCGCCGAAGACAAAGATCTGTCCGGGGAGAAATGTCTCACCCTGGACTTCATCGCTATTGATGATCGTAGGAGCCATCGAGCCTGACGGCGACGACACAGAGGAACTCTCAATGAAAGCACCAATGTCGGTGTCAAAACCGGTGGATCTCGGGTAGGGGGTCCCGTACTGTGCGTCTAGGCCGGATGGTAACAGGAGGCAAGGGACACGAAGTTTTACCCAGGTTCGGGCCCTCTTGATGGAGGTAAAACCCTACGTCCTTCTTGATTAATATTGATGATATGGGTAGTACAAGAGTAGATCTACCACGAGATCAGAGAGGCTAAAACCCTAGAAGCTAGCCTATGGTATGATTGTTGTTCTATATGTTGTCCTACGGACTAAAACCCCCCGGTTTATATAGACACCGGAGAGGGTTAGGGTTACACAAAGTCGGTTACAATGGTAGGAGATCTATATATCCGTATCGCCAAGCTTGCCTTCCACGCCAAGGAAAGTCCCTTCCGGACACGGGACGAAGTCTTCAATCTTGTATCTTCATAGTCCATGAGTCCGGCTGAAGGAATAGTCTGGCCATCCGGACACCCCTTAATCCAGGACTCCCTCACCGGCCGCCCAAACAGAGCATGATACGGGCTTTGAATCTTGACCACCTCAAAGGTTAATGTCTCAGCCCGGGAATCATATTCATCCCCAATGGGGACCTCCAAAGCAATCTTGCCTACAGGATATGCCGACTTACCAGGCACCACTCCATGGAAAACAGTATTGGACGGCTTAAGATTTTTATCAGTCAACCCCATACAACGGAAAGTATCATAATAAAGGATATTAATGCTGCTACCCCCATCCATGAGTACCTTAGTGAACTTGTACCCTCCAACCTGAGGTGCCACAACCAAAGCCAGATGACCCGGATTATCAACCCAGGGCGGGTGATCCTCTCGACTCCACACAATGAGTTGCTCAGACCATCACAAGTAACGGGGAATCACCGGCTCAACGGCATTCACAGTCCTTTTATGGAGCTTCTGATCCCGCTTTCATAAACTCATGGAATCCAGAGTTAGAACTGTCACCACCATAACCCGGACCATGAGAGCCGGATCCTGAGCCGCCACCTGGCCCATGATTGTATTGAAAAAGAATGGAATTTTTGTACTCCATGATGAAGCAATCCTTCCAAAGGTGAGTGGACGGCCTTTCACGTGTACCATGCCTCGGGCAGGGTTGATTCAGCATTTGCTCAAGATTGAAGCCTGATCCCCCAAGCCATGGGGACGGCTTACCCTTACAATGCTGACCATTATTCTGCGCATTGGTGTTAGCCACAAAGTCCAAATTGTTATCAGCTTTGTGCTTATCGTTGCCTCCCTGACTCACTGGGTTATGATGCTGCCCTCTGGTGTTGCTCCTCTTCTTTCCCTTTCCCTGCTTTTCATCATCATACTCGGGGTCCTTGGTACCATCCGAGTCAGCATACTTAACCAGAGCTGCCATCAGCTCCCCCATATTACTGCAGAGGCGCTTGAGCCGCCCCAGCTTTTGTTTGAGGGGCAAAAAACGAAAATGCTTCTCCAACATCGAGACTGTTGAGCTGGCGTTGATTTGATCCAAGGAATGCAAGATGGTTGAGACTCGTCGCACCCAGTGGGTTGTTAACTCGCCCTCTTCCTGGACGCAGGCATCCAGATCCATAATTGACATAGGCTGCTTGCATGTATCCTTAAAATTTTGAATAAAACGGGCCTTCAACTCGGCCCATGACCCGATGGAGTTAGCCGGTAACCCCTTCAACCAAGTGCGGGCCGTCCCGTCCAACATCATGGTGAAATATTTAGAACACGCAGCATCGCTAACTGATAACCCACAAGTATAGGGGATCGCAGCAGTTTTTGATAAGAGTGTCGAACCCAATGAGGAGCTAAAGGCAGAACAAATATTCCCTCAAGTTCTATCGACCACCGATACAAATCTATGCATGCTTGACGTTCGCTTTACCTAGAACAAGTATGAAACTAGAAGTATTTTGTAGGTGTTTTTGGATAGGTTTGCAAGATAATAAAGAGCAAGTAAATAAAAAGTAGGGGCTGTTTTAGGTAAAGACACAACTAAGTTAGTTTTAGTAAAGAGCTTTTTGTTACGAGAAAGTTATTTGTCCCTAGGCAGTCGATAACTAGACCGGTAATCATTATTGCAATTTTATATGAGGGGGAGGCATAAGCTAACATACTTTCTCTACTTGGATCATATGCACTTATGATTGGAACTCTAGCAAGCATCCGCAACTACTAAAGATCATTAAGGTACAACCCAACCATAGCATTAAAGCATCAAGTTCTCTTTATCCCATATGCAACAACCCCCTTACTCGGGTTTGTGTTTCAGTCACTCACGCAACCCACTATAAGCAAATCATGAACGTATTGCAACACCCTACAGCGGGGATCCCTCACGCTTGCATGACACGGAGAGCACCACAGGACAACACCAATAATAAAACATGCAACTCAAACCAATCTTGATCATCAAATAGCCCATAGGACAAAACGGATCTACTGAAACATCATAGGATAGCCATACATCATTGGGAAATAATATATAGCGTTGAGCACCATGTTTAAGTAGAGATTACAGTGGGTAAGAGAGAGGTTACACCGCTGCATAGAGGGGGGAAGAGTTGGTGATGATGGCGGTGAAGTTGTTGGTGAAGATTGTGGTGATGATGATGGCCACGGCAGCGTTCCGGCACCACTGGAAGATAAGGGGAGAGGGGGCCCCTTTGTCTTCTTCTTCCTTGACCTCCTCCCTAGATGGGAGAAGGGTTTCCCCTCTGGTCCTTGGCCTCCATGGCATGGGAGGGGCAAGAGCCCCTCCAAGATTGGATCTGTCTCTCTGTCTCTCTCTGTTTCTGCGTTCTCAGATTCTACATTTTCACCATTTCTTATATTCCCGGAGATCCATAACTCTGATTGGCTGAAATTTTAACACAATCTCTATCCGGATATTAGCTTTCTTGCGGCAAAAGAAGGGCATCAACCGCCTTACGGGGTGGCCACGAGGATCAGGGGCGCGCCTGCCCCCCTGGGGCGCGCCCCCTGCCTCGTGGCCCCCTCGGGCATCGTCTTGCATGGATTTTTCTTCCCAAAAATCATATATATTCCAAAAAAATCTCCGTCAGTTTTTATCCCATTTGGACTCCGTTTGATATGGATATTCTGCGAAACAAAAAACATGCAACAAACAGGAACTGGCACTAGGCACTGGATCAATATGTTAGTCCCAAAAATAGTATAAAAAGTTGCCAAAAGTATATGAAAGTTGAATAATATTCGCATGGAACAATCAAAAATTATAGATACGACGGAGACGTATCAGCATCCCCAAGCTTAATTCCTGCTCGTCCTCGGGTAGGTAAATGATAAAAAAGATAATTTTTTATGTGGAATGCTACCTAACATAATCTTGATCACATATCTAATCATGGCATGAATATTAAGACACGAGTGATTCAAACCAATAGTCTATCATTTGACATAAAAACAATAATACTTCAAACCCACTAATAAAGCAATCATGTCTTTTCAAAATAACAAGGCCAAAGAAAGTTATCCCTACAAAATCATATATTCTGGCTATGCTCCATCTTCACCACACAAAATATTCACATCAAGCACAATCCCGATGACAAGCCGAGCAATTGGTTCATACTTTTTAGCGCGCTTCAGCATTTTCAACCCTCACTCAATACATGAGCGGGAGCCATGGATATAGCACTATAGGTGGGATAGAATGGTGGTTGTGGAGAAGACAAAAAGGAGAAGATAGTCTCACATCAACTAGGCATATCAACGGGCTATGGAGATGCCCATCAATAGATATCAATGTGAGTGAGTAGGGATTGCCATGCAACGGATGCACTAGAGCTATAAGTGTATGAAAGCTCAAACTGAAACCAAGTGGGTGTGCATCCAACTTGCTTGCTAATGAAGACCTCGGGAATTTGAGGAAACCCATCATCGGAATAAACAAGCCAAGTTCTATAATGAAAATTCCCACTAGTATATGAAAGTGATAACTCAAGAGACTCTCTATATGAAGAACATGGTGCTACTTTGAAGCACAAGTGTGGTAAAAGTATAGTAATATTGCCCCTTCTCTCTTTTTCTCTCATTTTTTTAATTTTTTTAATTTTTTGGGCCTTCTCTTTTTTTGATCTTTCTCTTTTTTTTATTTTTTTGTCCGGAGTCTCATCCCGACTTGTGGGGGAATCATAGTCTCCATCATCCTTTCCTCACTGGGGCAATGCTCTAATAATGATGATCATCACACTTTTATTTACTTACAACTCGATACTAGAACAAAGATACACTACTAGGGAAAATCCTAGAAGTAGCGCTGGTTTTTGGCCTATCAGTAGCGCGGGTAAGCACGCTACTGATAAGGCGCTACAGCTGATGCTTAGCAGTAGCACCTACTGGCACTCGCTACTGCTATATCTACTTAGTAGTAGCGCTTTCCACGTCAATCGCTACTGCTAATTATTAGTAGCGCTTTCGAAAACAACCACTACTACTATTATTCCCTATTCCATTTCTTTTCAATTTAGGTCGTATTCATATACATGTATACAATTTTTCATACAGTAGCAATTTAGAGATTGTTTTTACATCGTAATGAGTTATTAAATCACTAGGTGAAAGAACCTTGGATTAGTTTCAAGTGCATGGATCCAAAGTAACCAATTGTCACTTTGGATCCATCCATTTGAAACTAATCGGCGGTTCTTTCACCCAATGACATAATAACTTCACATCATCATCACAATATCATTAACAACTTATCATCATAATATATCATTGTCATATAACTTGTGGACATCATATAACAACTTCGTCACTAGTTATAATAACAACTTGTCCTCATCATCATCATAATACTCATAGTCACTACTCTTACTCGGCATCACCATCAAGTCTAAGACATTGTAGTCATATATAATCAACACTAACTAATTGTTCTTAATACTTAGGACCTACTCCTCTCTCCTAGCTAAAATACCATAAAACAGATAAACCGTTCCTTCACCATAATGAAGAATGGACATAAACCTATCTCCAACTTGTGGATTGCGCACATTCATTTTGTCTCCAATTATTTGCGTGTGTGCATTCATCACTTTGCTCCATTCTTTGTTTTTGATCCTTCCATCATTTGAAGAAATCGAGTATGCAGTATGGTAAGCCTCCGAAGGAGTTGGTCGTAAGCTAACCATATGCATATCACCTTCGATAAATAGCATGTCAGGCAAAACCTGCTTCGGGAGCCTCTGTTCAAAAATGAAATAGTAACATATATAGTTAGCAATGGTTTACTTAAGAATAAGGTATGCAATGAAGTTACCATCATTAACAAAATCTTACCAAGTTTTTAGCAATGAAGTTATCATCAAGCAATGTATGGACTAGTGGCACGTATCTAGTATAATTTGGGCTGATAGAGTGACTGGTTTTGAAGGCCTCAACATCTTCTATGAATGAGACAAGATAACCTTTCTCCTCACAATTAAGCTTGGAGTCATAGCTGTAGTATGTGTTGTCTAGTATCTTCCGTGTATTTCTTGAAGATAAGAAATAAGCTGAAAATTATAAATAAATAAGTTTAGTATGGATGAACACCAAATATTTTTAAATTAACAACATAAATTACTGAACTTAACAAATTAGTTTGACAAACTCACATGTAGGCAAAACTGGAGGCATATCCACATCCACCTAGATGTCGATATTATCATCATCGTAATGTTCGGGACGAATATCAAATCTTATTCGCATTCCCTCCTCAAATCCATATGCCTTGCAGAGAACTTCCCTTTAGAGCAACTGAAATGGGAGCGATCGACCGCATTGTAGAACTTCACCAGAAACTCGTAACCATGTTTTGTTCTTAAGTGAGCCCTCCTCGTCTCCACATTCTCAAAGTCATCTAAACCAAAACCAAGATTCTCCAATACATATGGTCTAGCATGGCACGGGATGTACTAATCGAATTGAAAAAAATCCATAAATTACATGTTGAACAAAAGAAGCACAAGTGATGATATTAATTACGATGAAATGCTTGTCGTTGCTTACCGTACAAACATCGAAGGTCTCTTCCAGCTTCACGGTGAAAAACCTATCATTTTGCAGGTGAGGAAACGTGTCGCACACACCCCGGTCATCATAGCAGTACCCGCACTCCGGGATCCCATCGTCATCAGACATCTCCTGTGTTCAAAATTCAGAGATTATAACTCGACAGCAGAACCCAAAAAATCCGGCATGACCTTTGCTAAAAAAGGACACATCGAGCGCCTGAAATTTGCCGGAACGGAAATTAATCAACACTCCGGCAAAACATAGGCCACTTATCGATGGTCATTGCATTTCAATGATTCAAAATATGAAGAAAAAAACATTCGAAAATATCTTATATAAAATCCTAACACTAATTAAACTAGTTTTATTAACTACTTACTAAATAAACTAGTTTTTAACTACTTACAAAATAAACTAGTTCTATTAAGCACTTAATATAAATAAGCTAGTTATATTAATCACTTGCTAAATAAACTAGTTACCTATGATTTGCAAAAACAGAGACAAGGGAGGGAGGGAGGAGAGAGGAGGGGTAGGGGCGGTCGAAGGAGGAGGGGGAGGGGCTGGTCGGAGGAGGAGGAAAAGGGAGGGGCGGTGGGAGGAGGAGGAGGAGGAGGAGGAGGAGGAGGGAGGGGCTGTGGGAGGAGGAAGGAGGGGGCGGCCGCAGGCGGAGGGAGGAGGCGCGGTAGGAGGAGGAGGGACGGAAGGAGGGAGTACCTCGGTGGCGGACAGATGACGGCGGCGGCAGCGACGAACGACAATGGTTATCGGCGCGGGCGAGAGTGACTGAGAGGGAGAGTGAGAGAGAGAGAGAGAGGGTCAGCCGCGTGGGGATAAGGTAGGGTTAGTAGTAGCACGGGTATGAAAAGGCGTTGCAGGTAAGGAGAATAGCAGTAGCACGGTACGGTGTAAGGCGCTACTGCTATAACTAGCTGGACGGCGAGGTCATGGCAATTAGAGCAGTAGCGCGGTTTAGAGATGACGCGCTACTGCTATTTTTCTTTCAGCAGCGCGTTTTTCCGGCACGCGCTGCTGCTAAATAGCAGTAGCGTCGTATTTTGGAGAGCGCTGCTGGTAATATTCTGTGTATAAGGTTTTCCCTAGTAGTGATATGACTCTATATGAATGCCTCCGGCGGTGTACCGGGATGTGCAATGATCTAGCGTAGAAATGACATCAAAAAAACGGACAAGCCATGAAAACAGCATGCTAGCTATCTTATGATCATGCAAAGCAATATGACAATGAATGCTCAAGCCATGTATATGATGATGATGGAAGTTGCATGGCAATATATCTCAGAATGGCTATGGAAACGTCATGATAGGTAGGTATGGTGGCTGTTTTGAGGAAGGTATATGGTGGGTTTATGGTACCGGCGAAAGTTGTGTGGTACTAGAGAGGCTAGCAATGATGGAAGGGTGAGAGTGTGTATAATCCATGGACTCAACATTAGTCATAAATAACTCACATACTTATTGCAAAACTTTATTAGCCCTTGAAGCAAAGTACTACTACACATGCCCCTAGGGGGATAGATTGGTAGGAAAAGACCATTGCTCGTCCCCGACTGCCACTCATAAGGAAGACAATCAATAAATACATCATGCTCCGACTTCATTACATAACGATTCACCATACGTGCATGCTACGGGAATCACAAACCTCAACACAAGTATTTCTACTAATCCACAACTACCCACTAGCATGACTCTATCACCATCTTTATATCGCAAAACTATTGCAAGGAATCAAACATATCATATTCTGTGATCTACAAGTTTTATGTAGGATTTTATGACTAACCATGTGAATGACCAGTTCCTGTCATCTCTCTAAATATATATAAGTGAAGCAAGAGAGTTTAATTCTTTCTACGAAAGATGTGCCCATGCTCTAACAAATATAAGTGAAGCAAAAGATCATTCTACAAATGGCGGTTTTCTATGTAAAGAGAAACAGGCAATCCAAACTTCAAATGATATAAGTGAAGCACATGAAGCATTCTATAAAGCCATACTCAAAAGATATAAGTGAAGTGGGTAGAGAATTCTATAAATCAACCAAGGACTATCTCATACCAGCATGGTTCATAAAAGAAAAGTGAAAACTAAATGCAAAAGACGCTCCAAGATTGCACATATCGCATGAACGAAACGAATCCGAAAACATACCGATACTTGTTGAAGAAAGAGGGGATGCCTTCCGGGGCATCCCCAAGCTTAGACGCTTGAGTCTCCTTGAATATTTACTTGGGGTGCCTTGGGCATCCCCAAGCTTGAGCTCTTGACTCTCTTCCTTCTTCTCACATCGAGACCTCCTCGATCTTCGAACACTTCATCCACACAAAACTTCAACAGAAAACTCGGTAAGATCCGTTAGTATAATAAAGCAAATCACTACTTTAAGTATTGTTGAAAAACAATTCATATTTTGTTTTTGAATTGTGTCTACTGTAATATAACTTTTTCATGGCTTAATCCACTGATATAATTCGATAGTTTCATCAAAACAAGCAAACTATGCATCAAAAACTGAATATGTCTAAAACAGAACAGTCTGTAATAATCTGAACATTCACCATAATTCTGATACTTGAACAATTCTGCCAAATTTAGGAAAAATAAAAAATTTGTATAGAAAGACAGTGCAAAAATAATCAGAACCATTTGACGTTCCAGCTAAAAATGTAAAATCGTGCACTTCAGCCAAAGTTTCTATCCTGCACCGTACAAACCATCAAGCAAATGTAAACATCCTAAAGGAAAATCTTGGCACATTATTTTTATAATAAAATGGAATTGTACAAGGGGATAATTATTTTTGTTGAAAAGTTTCTGTAATCAAGATTCAGAAAGTTGCCGTGAGCATGAACAAAGTTCAAGGAGCTCTCCCACTTCAACAATGCTTGTCTTTCTCACTTTCACTTTCCTTTTTGAAAAAGTTTTGGGTTCCCCTCTTTATTTTTGTTGTTTTTAAACTATATGAAAGCACTCAACAGAAATAAATGACTCTCTAAAACTTCTGGGTTGTCTCCCTAGCAGCGCTTTTCTTTAAATCCATTAAGATAGGCATATAGTGCTCAAGTAGTGAATCCACCCGGATCCCAAGGTATATCAAAGCCAATTTTAATTAGCAATGATTTGTCATTTACTAGTGAGAACAAAGTAACATATATCATGCAACAACGATGTCTAACTCTCTTCCTATGCATCGGCATGTCATAAAAGAACAATTCATGCACACAAAGTAAAGGCCAATGCAATAGAGAGGTGGAGATATAGTTCCTCTTTCATAATAATTGCAAGTAGGAGCAGCAAGCACATGCATATTATATCCATCAAAATCATCATGTGTAGTAGTAAAATGCAACCCATCAATGTAATCCTTAATAAGTGCAAACTTCTCCGATATAGTGTAGTTTGGAGAATTCAAAAAGATAATAGGACTATCATGTGTGGGTGCAATAGCAACAATTTCATGTTTAACATAAGTAACTATAGCAAGTTCATCTCCATAAGCGTAATTCATATTGGCATCTTGGCCACAAGCATAGCAAGCATCATCAAAAAGGGATATTTCAAAAGAATCAACGGGATCATAGCAATTATCATAGCATTCATCCTTCGGTAAGCACGAAGGGGAATTAAACAATGTATGAGTTGAATAGTTACTCTCATTAAAAGGTAGGAATGGGTGATCAATCCGCTCTTCCTCCTTTTGTTCTTTGCTCTCTTCCTCATCTTTTTCATCCAATGAGCTCACAGTTTCATCAAATTCTTCTTCCATAGATTCCTGCAAAATATTAGTCTCTTCTTGGACAGCGGAGACTTTCTCAATAAGCGCATTAATATAGGAATTATATTCATAATTATCATAGCAATATTTTAAGATAGCTAAATTTTTAGGCCTATAAACATCATCATCATAAGTTTCATGCTTTTCAAACAAAGATTCAATTTCATAAGCACCCTTAAAAGCAACAAATTCTTCTATTTGTTCCACATCATAGTAATCATATATACCATTGGCATAAGAAGCTAAGGTTTCATTATCATTAAATTCACATGAAAAGGGAAGGTGTGGAGCCTTCATCCTAGAGCAACAAGTATAATCATATCACAAGCATAGTTGCCTAGCATACCAATACAATATATAAATTTGATCCCATAATAGTTTCCCTTTTTGTGTCAAGCGATAATCCCTAAAGTATTCACGTTGATCCAACGTTACTCCCATTACCAGATTGAATGAGGTTTTCTCAGGATTATCAAAGTAGTACATAATACTTTTCACATATTGAGCATCGAGGGTTTTAGGAGGTTCCCCATCTCCATGAGTAGCAGGTACACCTAATTTTTTTGGTATTTCGTGTTCCATATCCATAACTAAAGATAGAGAACAACTAAGAACAGCAAATAAAAATTACTTAGTGATAAAGCAAACAAGCACACACGAGAATATTCACCCCACGCTACTGCTCCCCGGCAACGGCGCCAGAGAAAGGTCTTGATAACCCACAAGTATAGGGGATCGCAACAGTTTTCGATAAGTAAAAGTGTCAAACCCAACGAGGAGCTAAAGGCAGAACAAATATTCCCTCAAGTTCTATCGACCACCGATACAACTCTACGCATGCTTGACGTTCGCTTTACCTAGAACAAGTATGAAACTAGAAGTATTTTGTAGGTGTTTTTGGATAGGTTTGCAAGATAATAAAGAGCAAGTAAATAAAAAGTAGGGGCTGTTTTAGGTAAAGAAACAACTAAGTTAGTTTTAGTAAAGAGCTTTTTGTTACGAGAAACTTATTTGTCCCTAGGCAATCGATAACTAGACCGGTAATCATTATTACAATTTTATATGAGGGAGAGGCATAAGCTAACATACTTTCTCTACTTGGATCATATGCACTTATGATTGGAACTCTAGCAAGCATTCGCAACTACTAAAGATCATTAAGGTACAACCCAACCATAGCATTAAAGCATCAAGTCTTCTTTATCCCATACGCAACAACCCCCTTACTCGGGTTTGTGTTTCAGCCACTCACGCAGCCCACTATAAGCGAATCATGAATGTATTGCAACACCCTACAGTGGGGATCCCTCACGCTTGCACGACACAGGGAGCACCATAGGACAGCACCAATAATAAAACATGCAACTCAAACCAATCTTGATCATCAAATAGCCCATAGGACAAAACAGATCTACTCAAACATCATAGGATAGCCATACATCATTGGGAAATAATATATAGCATTGAGCACCATGTTTAAGTAGAGATTACAGCGGGTAAGAGAGAGGTTACACCGCTGCATAGAGGGGGGGAAGAGTTGGTGGTGATGGAGGTGAAGTTGTTGGTGAAGATTGCGGTGATGATGATGGCCACGGCACCATTCCGGCGCCACCGAAAGAGAAGGGGAGAGGGGGGCCCTTCGTCTTCTTCTTCCTTGACCTCCTCCCTAGATGGGAGAAGGGTTTCCCCTCTAGTCCTTGGCCTCCATGGCATGGGAGGGGCGAGAGCCCCTCCGAGATTGGATCTGTCTCTATGTCTCTCTCTGTTTCTGCGTTCTCAGATTCTACCCTTTCACCATTTCTTATATTCCCGGAGATCCGTAACTCCAATTGGCTGAAATTTTAACACAATCTCTATCCGGATATTAGCTTTCTAGCGGCGAAAGAAGGGCATCAACCGCCTTACGGGGTGGCCACGAGGGTCAGGGGCGCGCCCCCTGCCTCGTGGCCCCCTCGGGCATCGTCGCGTGGATTTTTCTTCCCAAAAATCATATATATTCCAACAAAAAATCTCTGTCAGGTTTTATCCCGTTTGGACTCCATTTGATATGGATATTCTGCGAAACAAAAAACATGCAACAAATAGAAACTGGCACTGGGCACAGGATCAATATGTTAGTCCCAAAAATTGTATAAAAAGTTGCCAAAAGTATATGAAAGTTGAATAATATTGGCATGGAACAATCAAAAATTATAGATACGACGGAGACGTATCACTAACATCCAGCAGTTCCATGGCCATCTCATAACTCTCGACCCATGCCTCAGGGGGTAAATCGGTCGTATAGTTAGGTACTTTGTGAGGGCCCTTGAAGTCCTTGGGCAAACGCTCATTACGCAGAGCCGACACCAAACACGGCACACTCAAAGTCCTGAAAGTCACACTTGTCTCCACCGAATTTGTCGGACGAACCGGGGTATGCTGATGAGCCGCATACTGAATCGCCAGCTCAGCCTCCCAATGCGCTCTTCCTTGATCCACTATGTTCTTGGCATTAGCCCCACCGCCTTTCGGGTTATGTCCACGGGGCAGGTTGCGATACCGCCCACTGCTTGATACAACCGGCTCCTCGATATGCCTGCTATAACTCCAACTTGGGTGAGGGGTTGAATGGATCCTCTCACGACTGTGGGAATAACCTGCTTGTTGGGTCAAAGCCGTCTGAAGTAATTCTCCAACCTGTCATATTTCCATTGCCACCGGCGACTCACCCTCAACTAGTAGAGCGGCCAGTCATGTCGCCGCAGCAATCATGTTATCCAAAGGGTTAGAATAATGACCCGGCGTCGTCGGCACGTGCTGAGGCAGAGCTGTATTTAGACGTGGTGGCTCTGCCGTACACGGCTGAACCGGTGCTCCCGTCCTAGGCGCTTCACCCCGGTTTACCTCTAGCGGGTTACTGGGTCCTGCTCCAGGCGTGTTAAAGAGATTTCTCGCCTAATAAACCAAAGGCAAACGATTCTAATGCCTCATCCTCATGACTTCATTTGAAGCGTTCTGATCCATCATGAGCCGGAAAGACTCCGACTGAATCCGCTGCGCCTGAGCATCTAAAGCGGCCCGCTCCACAGCCATCCTAGTATTCTCTGCGTTCAGCTCCTCCTTGGCATGTGATATCTCATCACGTAATTTCGCAACTTCCCAATTATGTTGATCCTGATCTGCCGGGTTAACCACCGCTGTAAACAATGTTGTCATTTTATCCAGCAGGTCGGTTACGATTTGAGCCGGCAGGCGCACAGGGCCTCCTGCCCCGGCAACCGTTGCCGCTACTGACCCGGAGATTATTGTTGCTGCAGTCGAAGAGTTCGGCGCTGGTTGTGTACTGGCCGTAAATATCGCAGCTCTATTCGGCGGCTCATAGGGGTCCAGAATACTGTCACCATCGGAACAGCCCCAAAGCCGGCCATCTTGCAGTTGGTACAGTGATTCAATTTCACCTGATGACTCACCATCCGAGTAAACGACCGTCTCATCGCCAGACACAGATCTATCCTCAGGTTCCGCTCCATGGCCGAATCCCACGAAGGCACGCTTCACGGCGGGCTGAGCTTGGGCAGGTCTCGCACGCTGAGCTGTCTCAATGATGTCGGTGCATATGTCTGGCTCAGGGCCTGGCTCGCCGATCTTACCGATGAAGACTTGGATTCCGCTGAAGGGGACCCGGTACCCATACTCGATTGAGCCGGCCTCGGGGCCCTAGCCTATGTCGTCGATGTAGAGCTTGCCGCGATGACTCTTCGTCATCCGGCCCATAGCATATCCCTTGATCCCTTCGAAGTTGCCCTTCAAGAACTCGAAACCACCATGCGCTGGCCCCACGGTGGGTGCCAACTGTCGTGGGATTATCACGACAGATGTCCTAGTGTGAGGACTTAGTTGTGGAGCCATCGCAACTAGGTTAGCTTAAAGGGGTTAAGCGGGACAAAGGACACAGGGAGTTTATACTGGTTCGTCCCCTTGCGATGAAGGTAAAAGCCTAATCCAATTTGAGGTGGTATTGCTTATGTTTAAATTACCAAGGAGCGAATACGCTTGGCCTAGCTTTCGATCTCTTGTCTCTTGCCCTAAGTCGCCACTGGGTCGTCCCTTTATATACACAGGTTGACACCCGGTGGTTTACAAAGTCCCTGCCGGCTCATAAACAACGTGTCCGGCTTGGTGACTAACTATATATGCCTTACAATACAAGTTATGCTCATATGGCGATTTAAACCTACGGGCCTTAAGCCGCCTTTGGGCTTTGGGCTCTTCATAAGTCATCCTCATGAACCGCCATCTTTGATTCCTTCATGGGCTTTGTCTTGTGAGTCACCATGAGTTAACCCGGCCCCTCCTGGGCGGGTTAACTCAGTAGTTATATCCCCAAAAAATCCATCAACGGTTATGAGCAAGATTAATTGTATAGGTTTTGATAAATAAATCTAACTAAAATACAAAATAAAAGAAATAAAAGAAAATAGCAACAAGATATTGTTGGTTTAAATATATGATAGAAAATAGACTTGGGGGCCATAGTTTTCACTAGAGGCTTCTCTCGAGAAAATAGCATACGGTGGGTAAACTAATTACTATTGGGAAATTGAAAGAAAAGAAAATAATTATGGCGATATCCAAGTCAATGATCATGTATATAGGCATCACGTCCAAGATTAGTAGACCAACTCCTGCCTACATCTACTACTATTAGTCAATGATAACCCACAAGTATAGGGGATCGGTTGTAGCCTCTTTCGATAAGTAAGAGTGTCAAACCCAATGAGGAGCAAAAGGTAGAACAAATATTCCCTCAAGTTCTATCGACATCTGGTACAACTCTACACACACTTTACGCTCACTTTTCCTAGAACAAGTATGAAACTACAAGTACTTTGCAGGTGTGATAGGATAGGTTTGCAAGATAATAAAGAGCACGTAAATAAAAACTAGGGGTTGTTTAGATAAAGAAACAACTAAATTAGTTTTAGTAGAGAGCTTTTTGTCACAAGAAAGTTATTTGTCCCTATGCAATCGATAACTAGAGCGGTACTCATTATTGCAATTTTATATGAGGGAGAGTGAGGGAATCCTGGATTAGGGAGTCTCCGGACAGCCGGACTATCTCCATTGGTCGGACTGTTAGACTATGAAGATACAAGATTGAAGACTTCGTCTCGTGTCCGGATGGGACTCTACTTGGCGTGGAAGGCAAGCTAGGCAATACGTATATGGATATCTCCTCCTGTGTAACCGACCTTGTGTAACCCTAACCCTCTCCGGTGTCTATATAAACCGAAGGGTTTTAGTCCGTAGGACAACAACAATCATACCATAGGCTAGCTTCTAGGGTTTAGCCTCTCTGATCTCGTGGTAGATCTACTCTTGTACTACCCATATCATCAACATTAATCAAGCATGACATAGGGTTTTACCTCCATCAAGAGGGCCTGAACCTGGGTAAAACTTCGTGTCCCCTGCCTCCTGTTACCATCCGGCCTAGACGCACAGTTCGGGACCCCCTACCCAAGATCCGCCGGTTTTGACACCGACATTGGTGTTTTCATTGAGAGTTCCTCTGTGTCGTCGCCATTAGGCCTGATGGCTCCTACTATCATTGATGGCAATGCGGTCCAGGGTGAGACTTTTCTCCCCGGACAGATCTTCGTATTCGGCGGCTTTGCACTGCGGGCTAATTCGCTTGGCCATCTGGAGCAGATTGAAAGCTACGCCCCTGGCCATCAGGTCAGATTTGGAAGTTTGAACGACACGGCCGACATCCGCGGAGACTTGATCTTCGACGGATTCGAGCCACAGCCGGGCGCGCCGCACCGTCACGATGGGTATGACCTAGCTCTGCCGCCGAACAGTACCCCAGAGGCCGCGCCCCGCATCAGCTCCGACCCTTAGTTCGGAGCTAACTGCGCCAATCGAGGACGGGTGGTTAGACACCACCTCAGGGGCCGCAGTCCCAACAGCGATCGAGCCGAACACCTGCCTAACCCTCTGCGCAGCCCGTGACTCCAAGGTGCCGGACTCTTTTCCAGACTCTGAACCATCCGTGCCCCTTCCAATCGAATCCGATTGGGCGCCGATCATGGAATTCACCGCCGCAGATATCTTTCAGCACTCGCCCTTCGGCGACATTCTGAATTCACTAAAGTCTCTCTCTTTGTCAGGAGAGCCCTGGCCGGATTATGGCCAACAGGATTGGGATACGGACAACGAAGAAATTCGACGCCCACCCACCACCCACTTAATAGCCACTGTCGATGACTCAACCGACATGCTTGACTTCGACTCCAAAGACATCGATGGTATGGACGACGATGCGGGAGGCGAAGAGGAACCACCGCCCACAGGGCGCTGGACGTCCACTTCATCATATGGCGTATACATGGTGGACACACCAAAAGAAGATGACGACGACGAACGGAAGGACGCACCGAAGGCTTGTTCCCTCGAGAAGCAGTCAAAGCAGTGGCACAAGCGCCGCCCCAAACCCCGCCTCGGCAGAAACAACGATCATACAGACCCAGCGTTGGAGCAGGGCAAAACACTGCCGGACCACGACAATACGGAGAATCAATCCGAACAAACCAATTCAATCAAAGATAATAGTCCGGACGACATAACGCCGGACAGGCACCCGGAGTAGCAGAACGCCCGTCAAAGGCTTGTTGCCACCGCGAGGAGCCTGAAAAAGCAGAAGCAAAGGCTCAAGGCTCAAGGCTGCGCAGGACACACTCCAAGTCAGATGGAGCAAAGTACTCAACACAACAGCGAAGTACGGCGGCAATCGCCCCACCAAGAGCTAGCCAAAGTGGAAGCTGCTACCTGAATTCGATGAGGAGGCCTTAGACCCCCCACAACCAGAAATTAAAACAGCCATCTGGCTGGATAGACGACCTCACGGCCAACATAAAGCGGCAAGCAACGCCACACATAAGCCAATACGCGGTCTACGCGAGGGATCGCATCAAAAGGACGGCGAAACCAGATCCATCTATGGACCACGCAAGTGTGCTCCAGCATACGATGCAACACAACAAACACCCGAACAACGCGGTACACCCAGATATAGGGGTGCCACACACACCCTATGTTTCACCGATGAGGTGTTGGACCATGAATTTCCAGAGCGATTCAAACCCGTAAACATAGAGGCATACGACGGAACAACAGACCCTGGGGTCTGGATTGAGGACTATATCCCCCATATCCACATGGCTCGAGGAGATGATCTCCACGCCATCAAGTATTTACCCCTCAAACACAAAGGGCCAGCTCGGCACTGGCTCAAAAGCCTCCCTGAAAACTCCATTGGAAGCTGGGAAGAGCTCGAAGACGCTTTTCGGGCAAATTTTCAAGGGACTTATGTCCGACCTCCGGACGCGGATGATTTGAGTCATATAACTCAAAAGCCCGGAGCGTCAGCTCGAAAACTCTGGAACAGGTTTCTTACTAAAAAGAACCAAATTGTCGACTGTCCGGATGCCGAAGCCTTGGCAGCTTTTAAGCATAGCGTCCGTGACGAATGGCTTGCCAGACACCTCAGCCAAGAAAAGCCGAGAACAATGGCAGCATTAACAAGCCTCATGACCCGCTTTTGCGTGGGTGAGGACAGCTAGCTAGCCAGATGCAGCACCAGTGACCCCAGTACATCTGAAGTTAGAGATGGAAACGGGAAATCACGGTGCAACAACAATAACAAACGCCAAAATAAAGAAGACATCACGAAGAGCATGGCAGTAAACGCCGGATTCAAAAGCTCTCGGCCAGGTCAGCAAAAGCCGCCCTCTAAAGGCGCCAGAGACGAACTGTCCAGCCTAAACAAAATTCTGGACCAAATATGTCAGATCCATAGCACCCCTGGTAAACCCGCTAATCATACCCACAGAGAATGTTGGGTCTTCAAGCAGTCCGGCAAACTCAACGCCGTACACAAGGGGGGGATACACCAAGCGAAGACGAGGATGAGCCTCTCAAGCAAGACACTGGGGAACGAAAGAAATTCCCACCAGAAGTCAAAATAGTAAACGTGTTACATGTGATCAAAGGAAGAAACAAAACGGCACTCCCAGAAAAATATACCCAAGGGCCTATCACCGCGAAGTCCTGCCACTGGTCGTCTCAACCGATCATGTTTTATCATCGTGATTACTCAGCAAGTATTCGGCGTGCAGGATGGGCTACCCTGGTATTAGACCCAATAATTGACGGATGCCACATCACACGAGTCCTGATGGACGGTGGCAGCAGTCTAAACCTGATATACCAGGACACAATCCGCGAAATGGGGATAGTCCCAACAAAAATCCGCCATAGCAATACTACCTTTAAAGGAGTAACGCCAGGCCTAGGGGCTCATTGTACGGGCTCCCAGCTACTAAAGGTTATATTTGGCTTCCCCGATAACTTCCATAGTGAACATTTAACCTTCCACATCGCTCCGTTCCAAAGTGGCTATCAAGCACTACTTGGACGCAAAGCTTTCACTCGCTTTAGTGGAATACCGCATTACGCTTCCCTCACGCTCAAGATGGCCGATCCACGTGGCATCATTACAGTGAATGGAAATATTGAGCGATCTTTGCACGCCGAAGAGAGTGCGGCGGCCTTGGCAGCCGCACACTAAAAATGGCCTCACCAACTAAAGCATTTAACAGGTCGTCAAGACCTCGGACACGGTTAGACGAGTCCGGCGCAGCCATATGTAATTCATACCGGATCGATGGTCACACCCCTATTACAAATACAAGGGGCTCAATGCGCGCAGACAACTGGCAATTTTTACTCATCTTGAATTATACATGGTATTTTTAAAAAAACTATCTTTTTGCACGACAACTTTTTCACCTAAGTTCCTCTCTTTTATAGATGATCATCGTGCTACACCCGTCCAGGATACGGCATAATGGAGACACAGGCGCAGACGTGCAGCAGGGACCCGCTCCAAGGATTCTTTTTAGATTAAGACCCTGCGTAAACCTTTTTTACTGTCTCTTGTGATACATATCCACCGAATTCTCAGCACAGTTGAGAAGGATGCTGACGTCTTGGCATGTGGCCATGCCAGAATAATGCACGTACCTGGACACAAGGGGCTTCCTACAAAGGGCACTATTTAGGCCCGGTTTATACCATAAAGACCGAATACCATAGGGAGTGTTCGGCGTCGCGAGTTTGGCCTTATATGCATCAGCTCCGAATCATTGTCTTTGGTCAAATGTTGGGTTTGCCCGGCTCTTGTGTTTTGGTGCCTTACGTTCCGCTTTACCGGCTAAGGCAGCACCAGGAGAACTGCTGCGATGGTGCCCAGGTTCATCTGGACGAGCACCTCAGTAGAGAAAGCCGAAAACTGACTGTCATGATATAGCGTGAGACTGGTTAACCACTCGATGACCTATAGGGATGTTAGAATTCCTCCGCCTTAACGAAGGGCCATTTCCCGGCCAGGCATGTATGCACCCCGAGATCGGGAGAGTGCGGAGCCACCAGGGGCTATCTAGTAGCCCCACTGTCAAACTCCTATGGCCAAGTGAAAGTGTTAAAGCATTATAGTCTGGTTGCCTCGTTCGCTGCGCTATCACCTCCTTAATAGGACCAAGACATTGGGTTAAGTGTGAACACGTGTTTTTTGCTAGCACCTCCACATTATATGCGTGGGGGCTGAAGCCGACGACTGCAATCTTTCAGGTTATACACATGTATACATAAACGGCCGCACAGGAGGCATCATATTACTTTCGGGCAAAAGTATAAACACAGCCTTATAAAATTTCATAAAAACATTGTGTTTACAATGGGAATACATGTCACTCAAACATAATATTCTTCGAGCACTGGGCCTCTATCAAACGAGCACCCTCGAGAACCTCCTCGAAATAGTGCTCGGCAGCCACTCGGCCGATGGCCGAACCCTGCGCCGCAACAGTGGTAGCGTCCATCTCCACCCAGTATGCTTTAACACGAGCAAGGGCCATCCACGAGCCTTCTATGCACGCCGACATCTTCATCGCATCAATGTGCGGCACCGCACCAAGGACCTGCTGCACTAAGCTAAAATAGCTATTTGGCTTTGGCCTTTCCGGCCATAGCTGATCCACGACAGACCTCATGGCGAGTCCGGACAACCTATTTAGTTCAGTCCATTCGGCTAGCTGATCAGTCAAAGGAAGCAAACGCTCTGGAACGTTGAATTGCGATCAGAACAGCTTGTCCACCCCACGATCTGCTTGACCTTGGAAGTATTTGGCCGCATCGGCAGCGCTCGCCGCCAAGTCCATATATGCATCTGCCGAACTCCACAGCCGATCCAAAGGGGCATACCGTGGATCTCCGACCTTCCTCCGTAGCATGAAGGGCTTCCCAGCCGCAATATCCCCGGCTTCCCGTAGCTCCTCCTTCTTCGCTCTCATAGCGGAGCGGGTGTCTTTGTCCGCCATCGTGGCCTTCTCAAGGTCCGTTGCCTTCGCTCGGTTTTCTTCTTCAAGAAGCCGGCAATGGTCGGCAGTGTCTTTTAATTCTACGGCCATCTTGGCCATTTTCTCTTTGCTCTCGCCATGTGCGGCCTTCTCGGCTTTCAACTCTTTGGCCGCCTTCAAAGCAGCCGCATTACTAATCCTCGCTTTTTCCTTGGCTCGGGCAAGTTCTGCCCGCAAGGTTTCCACGGTGGCAGCTCCATCTGTAGTCACAACATATTAAAGATACTGGCATCATGCTGCTCTTACTATGTGGCGTTCACCAGATAATAACACTTACCCTGTGCCTCGTCAAGCCTCTTGTTAACAAGCTCGATGTCGGCGCCTGCCGCATCCAGTTGCCGTTTTAATTTGGCAAACTGACTAGTCCGGCTAGCCACCGGATCTTCCACCACCTGCACATAGGGGCAGTCTGGTTATTGCCTGGGACTGTGATCCTCTGTTCACCGCCGTTCTCGTCGACAACCAGAGTCTCAGGGGCTACTATCTACACAGGGCACACCTAACATGTGCAGTACTATCACATATTATCTCATGTACCTCAAAGCCTGTCAATAGACTCATAAAAGCTTCATGTAATCCGCTTTCAGCGGATGAGATTCTCTCCATCACCACACGCATCAGCATACGGTGTTCTTCTAAGATGGCCGCTCACCCCACCAACTCCCTCAGAACGTCCGACCGCACACCAGACGGTGCCAGACTCTTTTGTCTGCTCTCATCGGGAGCCGGACGCTAGGGACTTTAGGGGTTTATGGGATTATCTTCTGGCCTCACCAGATCCGGAGAGGCCCTCCGTGACGACACTTCGGGGTCGCCCGATTCTTGAGCGGAGGAGTCCGGGGGAGGCGTTTCGCTCTCCATCATCTCTGGAAGAAGATCCCCCGAAGACGAGCTCATCTGAGAGGGGCTAAGGCCCGAACTACAAGATATATGCGGTGGTTATTTTCTCAGAAAAAAGATAGCATACCTTTACTATTAAAGTATTTTGGATCCCTTACGACTTGTTGGAGGGCTGATCCCCCCGAGGACTTTGTGCGGCAAAAGCACCCCCCGAGGCAGGACCCTCTGTGGGAGACTTCTTCTCCCGTTTGGAGGCTTCGGCTTCCGGATCCTCAGAAGCAGTCCTTTTCCTCCCCGGTTGTCCTCCTTCGTGGAGACGCTCATTCCCTCGGTTGGAACGGGCAGTGATGGGGGCCCGCGTCCGCCCGTATTATCCCCCCCCCCCCCGGTATCTTCCTTCAAGGGCTCCGGGCAAGGTGCGACCTTGAGCATCTTTTCCAATACCGGATTTTCCAAACCCTCAGGGAGGGGGGCCAAACACCGAATCATCTTCGCCTTTGTTAGCCAGTCCTGGTCAAAAGGCGAACTCTCAAGAAATAACTTCGTAACGAATAAAAGATAGTGTGTTCGGCCAGAGGATTTCTTACTTGTTCGGTGGCGCGGTTACTGCTCAGGCCCACGTCCACGGTAATATCCGGACACTCTACTTGAGGTCCGAAGAATGACTTGTACATCTCCTCGTGCGTCAGGCCGAGGAAACTTTGAATGGCACGTGGTCCCTCTGGGTTGAATTCCCACAAGCGAAGGGGCCGGCGTTTGCAAGGCTGGACTTGATGAACCAGCATAACTTGTATCACCGCAACCAAATTAAAATCTCCCTCGAAGAGATCTCAGATGCGGCTTTGCAGTATAGGCACGTCCTTGGCTGGACCCCAACTCAGACCTCTGCTAATCCATGACATCAGTTGTGGTGGGGGGGCGAGCAGAAAGCAGGGGCAACCGCCCACTTGGCACTTCTGGGAGCTGTGACATAAAACCACTCCCGCTGCCATAATTTGGACACCTCTGGGAAGGAACCTTTCGGCCATGGAGCTCCTGCCATCTTGCCTATTGATGCACCTCTGCATGCTACATGTTGCCCCTCGGTCATCTTCAGCTTCACTTCAAAGGTCTTGAGCCATAAGCCGAAGTGAGGGGTGATGCGGAGGAAGGCCTCGCACACGACAATAAATGTCGAGATGCGGAGAAAGGAGTCCGGAGCTAGATCATGGAAATCTAGCCCGTAATAGAACATCAAACCCCTGACGAAGGGATCCAGAGTGAGGCCTAGACCTCGGAGGAAGTGGGAGACGAACACGACGTTCTCATTGGGTTCGGGAGTAGGGACGATCTGCCCTCGAGCAGGCAGCCGATGCGAAACCTCGGCGGTCAGGTATCTGGCCTCCCTCAACTTCTTAATGTCCTCTTCCGTAACGGGGGAGGGCGTCCATCGGCCTTGAAGGCTGGATCCGGACTGATTGAAGATCCGGAGCACCTAAACCTGGGCTTTGGGTGTTAGAACTCGAGGCGGGGGAAGGGTTCGATTGAGCACGAGAGGGAAAAAGCAAAAACCTTGTCCCTTTATAAAGAGGGTGAATATCAAGAATCCTCTCCGTAGCCGTGTAGGACTTGCCTATAATCTAGGAGTCCTAGACACGATTGGGTTACCCACGCCCGTATTGATGAGAATCCCGTAATAAGGGGGCACGATCTCTGCTTTGACAAGACGTGTCAAAAAACTGCCTCGCATTATGTGCGGGGCTGGTTAAAAGAAACGGTTCGAATAATCACCGGGCCATGACATAACGTCACGCTGCCAAAACAAGCCAGCAAATTGGATCTGCGAAAATATTATTCTCTCTACGGTGGAATGTGGAACTTATTTTGCAGGGTCGGACACTATCCTCGTATTCAAATTCTTCTGTGATGTATTCGGAGAAGGAACCCGCCTTGCAATGCCGTAGACAATACTACGCGCCGGACTCATCATCATTGAAGCCTGGTTCAAGGGCTACTGAGGGAGTCCTGGATTAGGGGGTCTCCGGACAGCCGGACTATCTCCATTGGCCGGACTGTTAGACTATGAAGATACAAGATTGAAGACTTTGTCTCATGTCCGGATGGGACTCTACTTGGCGTGGAAGGCAAGCTAGGCAATACGTATATGGATATCTCATTCTTTGTAACTGACCTTGTGTAACCCTAACCCTCTCCGGTGTCTATATAAACCGAAGGGTTTTAGTCCGTAGGACAACAACAATCATACCATAGGCTAGCTTCTAGGGTTTAGCCTCTCTGATCTTGTGGTAGATCTACTCTTGTACTACCCATATCATCAATATTAATCAAGCAGGACGTAGGGTTTTACCTCCATCAAGAGGGCCCGAACCTGGGTAAAACTTTGTGTCCCCTGCCTCCTGTTACCATCCGGCCTATACGCACAGTTCGGGACCCCCTACCCGAGATCCGCCGGTTTTGAGACCGACTGAGAGGCATAAGCTAACATACTCATAGCATTAAAGTATCAAGTCCTCTTCACTCCCATACGCAAACAACCTACTTACTCGGGTTTAAGCTTTTGTCACTCTAGCAACCCACCATAAGCAACTCACGAACATATTCCAAATCATACATCGGGGATCCCTCACGCTTGCGCGTCATAGAGAGCACCATAGGTCAGCACTAATAATAAAACATACAACTCAAACCAATCATGATCATCAATTAACCCATAGGACAAAACGGATCTACTGAAACATCATAGGATAGCCATACATCATTGGGAAATAATATATAGCATTGAGCACTGTGTTTAAGTAGAGATTACAACGGGGAGAAGAGGTGTTACACCGCTTCATAGAGGGGGAGAGAGTTGGTGATGATGGCGGTGAAGTTGTTGGTGTAGATTGTTGTCACGATGATGGCCCCGGCGGTGTTCCGGTGCCACCGGGACAGAGGGGGAGAGAGCCCCCCTCCTTATTATTCTTCCTTGACCCTCCCCATAGATGGGAGAAGGGTTTTCCCTCCGGTCTATGGCCTCCATGGCAGCGGAGGGGCGGGATCCCCTCCAAGATTGGATCTCTCTCTCTGTTTCCTTCTGTTTTTGTGCTCCCAGATTCTGGCCTTCCACTGTTTCCTAAATTCCCGGAGATCTTTAACTCCGATTGGGCTGAAATTTTAACACGGTTTTTATCCGGATATTAGCTTTCTTGCGCTAGGAGAAGGGCACCCACCGCCTTACGGGGTGACCACAAGGGCCCAGGGTGCGCCTTACCCACTGGGGTGCGCCCCTCACACTTGTGGGCCCCTCGGACATCATCTCGCATTGATTCCACTTCCCAAAATTAACATATATTCCAAAAAAATCTTCGTAAGTTTTTATCCTGTTTGGACTCCATTTGATATGGATTTTCTATGAAACAAAAAACATGCAACAAACTGGAACTGGCACTGGTCATTGGATCAATATGTTAGTCCAAGAAAATCATATAAATTGGTGCCAAAAGTATGTAAAAGTTGTAGAATATTGGCATGGAACAATCAAAAATTATAGATACTACGGAGATGTATCAGCATCCCCAAGCTTAATTCTTGCTCGTCCTCGAGTAGGTAAATGATTAAAAAGATAATTTTTGATGTGGAATGCTACCTAGCATAATCTTGATCATATAATCTAATCATGGCATGAATATTAAGACACGAGTTATTCAAAGCAATAGTCTATCATTTGACATAAATACAATAATACTTCAAGCATACTAATAAAGCAATCATGTCTTTCTCGGAATAACATGGCCAAAGAAAATTATCCCTACAAAATCATATAGTCTAGCTATGCTCCATCTTCATCGCACAAAGTATTTCATCATGCACAACCCCGATGACAAGCCAAGCAATTGTTTCATACTTCTAATATTCTCAAGCCTTTTCAACTTTCACGCAATACATGAGCGTGAGCCATGGATATAGCACTATAGGTGGAATAGAATATGATGGTGGAGGTTGTATGGAGAAGACAAAAAGGAAGAAAGTCTCACATCGACGCAGCTAATCAACGGGCTATGGAGATGCCCATCAATTGATGTCAATGCGAGGAGTAGGGATTGCCATGCAACGGATGCACTAAGAGCTATAAGTGTATGAAAGCTCATACTGAAAACTAAGTGGGTGTGCATCCAACTTGCTTGCTCATGAAGACCTCAGGCATTCGAGGAAGCCCATCATTGGAATATACAAGCCAAGTTCTATAATGAAAATTCCCACTAGTATATGAAAGTGATAACTCAAGAGACTCTCTATATGAAGAACATGGTGCTACTCTGAAGCACAAGTGTGGTAAAAGGATAGTAGCATTGCCCCTTCCCTCCTTTTCTTTATTTTTTTTGTTTATTTTTTGTTTTTTGTGTGCTTCTTTGGCCTCTTTTATTTTTTGCGGGCTTCTTTCACTACTAGAATCAGCTTCTTTGCCGTCCGCCATGGCAGACGGCAAAGGCATACATCACGGACGGGAAACATCTTTGACATCCGCCAGCAGACGGCAAACTGTCTGTCTGAACACGTGCCAGCAAAGGCCTTCTTTGTCGTCCGCTTCTTAGAAACGGACGGCAAAGGATTGTGCCATTCGCCATCTGAGGCCAGCAGACAACAAAGATAACGGACGGCAGTAGGGTGGGGTGAGAGCCATTAGGGGGTTAATGGCGCTCTTTGCCGTCCGCTAGTGGACGACAAAGATTCAAAGATGTTTGTTGTCCGCCGAAAGACGGCAAAGAGCTCAGCTAGGCAGCACTAGGAAGCTGCCACGTGGCCAGCTATGTCGTCTGCTAGCGGACGGCAAAGTGATCTGAATCTTTGCCATCTGCTGGCAGATGGCAAAGTGACTAAATAGGCAGCCAGTGTTCCCAGTTTTTATAGGTAGCTGCCACGTGTCCTCTTTGCCGTCTGCTAGCAGACGGCAAAGAGGCTATATATCCCCTATTTTTATTTGAATCCATTTAATTGCACAGGAATGCACACACAGATATACATATATATTTTTTTCACATGCACAGCAGACATATGATGTATCCAACACATAGCTCCATCCATGACAACATACATATACACATAAGAAACAGAGTTCCATCCATACATATTACAGTAACATCACAATGTTCATCCAACAAATTGTTCCATGCATCCATATAACAAGTTCCACATTTTTCATCGATACAAACAAAAAAAGAACAGGGAAACAAGCACTCCATCCATGCAAGTTTCCATATAGTGAATTAAATCTACAAAATGGGAAACAAGAAAGTTAGAAGAAGAAGACTAGAATCAGAAGAAGAAGAAGAAGAAGAAGAAGAAGAAGAAGAAGAAGAAGAAGAAGAAGAAGAAGAAGAAAATGAAGAAGAAGAAGAAGAAGTAAGCATACTTAGGTAAAATGGAGCTAACCTAGCTAATTATGCCAGTTTTGAGTGAACTAAGCATATTATGCCATTTTTGATATAACTTAGAGCTAACATCACTTTAGAGAAGAAGAAGAAGAAGAAGAAGAAGAAAACTAGAAGAAGACTAGAAGAAGAAGAAGATCTTCTTCTTTTCTTCCTATTCCTTCTTTTCTTCCTCTTCCTAGATTTTCTTCATCTTATTATGTCATTTGTGGACTAAATAGGCTGAATTATGTCATAAATGGACTAAATAGGCTAAATAAGAGGAAAATGCCATTTTTGAAGAAGAAGAAGAAGAAGAAGAAGAAGATCATTTCCAATAATGTCTCGTTAGCAAGTTGCAAACTGAAATGTGAATAGTAGTAACTAACGACCATTCAAATCAAACTCACCATGGTCGCCGGAGCAATCTAGGGCATTAGCGGAGGGGCCTAACCATTTTTCTTGCACATGGTCTGCATATTTGGTTCTCACGAGTCAGTCATATTAGATAGTAATGCAAACATTACGTGCATGATTGGGCTTATATGCATGAGAAACGTACCACGATGAGCTTGTGTAGGGCCCGGTCAGTGCTGTCGTTCCGGTTCCTCTCCTCCAATAGCTTATCCATCCTCTCCTCCATCTCGCTCTCCCTCTCCGCCGCCTCCCTTTTTGCCTCCTCCAAAAGTGCATGGGTCTTCAATCTCTCTTTCTCAACCACTGCCTACAACACACCACTCCTCGTTAGCATTGTAATCATCGACGGATGCACACACAATGTAATGGAGGAAAGGTGAGAGAGTGCGTATAACTAACCGCCATGGCGAGCCCCGTGGGACGTGCACGAGGCGTTATCTCAGGATCATAGCTACTCAGGCGCTTCTTGATGTGCGGGAGAGTCATAGGACAACGTATCAGTCCATCACCAATGGCTTGAGAGCCATGGGGCCTCCCGCCACCAGATATCATCACCAGCTCTGTATCAAAAGGATCCTGGCTCGAGTTAAAGTCCTCCCCTTTCCTCGCCTTCCCCTCGTCTCTGTACTTCACAAGCTTGTGGTGGGAGGAGATGTTGGTGAAGCTCACTGGATGATCTAGGTTAGACTCCATGAATGGCTTGGCCTTCTTGTACGAGGCCATATGGGCCATGCCATAGAGGCCGATCAGACTTGGCACAGGCTTCTTTGTGGTGGTGCGCCTGAGAGAGAGGAACAAAATATTAGTTATGCCATTTTTTAACTAACTAAAGCATATTAAGTCATTTTATAGAGCTATCTAAGGTTATTATGTCATTTTGGAGCTAAATATGTCATGAATGAACTAGCTAAGATTAGTTTAGGTCATTATTGAGCTATCGAAGGTAGTTATGCCATTTTTTAACTAACTAAAGCATATTAAGTCATTTTATAGAGCTATCTAATGTTATTATGTCATTTTAGAGCTAAATATGTCATAAATGAACTATCCAAGGTAGTTATGCCATTTTTTAACTAACTAAGCATATTAATGAAGTCATTTTGGAAGGGATAAATGCTAGCATGAAGAATGAAATTGCATGAATCATGTAGCAAACCACATACCAAGTTATCCCCGTACTCAAACAGGTTGGAGCTCCCTTGATGGTGTGCCACACCTTCCATTTGGTCGCGCTTATCCTTGGCCCGTACTCAAACACGCGGCCTCTTGCTCTCCCTCTGAAACCCTGTAGAAGGTCGCAATCAAACAAGACAACACTGATTAGTACAATCACTAGGTAGTGTTGATTTTTAATTCTGTAAAGGGGAAATTACCCAAAACCGACGGAACACAATGTTGGCCACCATCTCGCACAAGACACCGTCGACCCTCTCCTCCGGCGGGGCCGGGGCAACCGAGTATAGCTCCCAGGTCAGTGCTAGCTGTGGAACCTAACACTCACCGGGCAACGTGACCCACCCATGGAAGTGCTGCCGGCAAAGCACACTAAGGACCTGGTTGGGCCTGCGGACACCACGGGGGTGTACCCATCCCCTGCAGTATGACAAGGCCAACGCATTAGATATTAATTTGCAGGAACATGAAGGCAAAAGGTTAAAAAAATAGTAAACGCACTTACTTCAACCCTTTAGGCGCAATCAACCACCTCTGGCCGGGGGTTGTCGGCACGGGTGGGAGCTTTGTACAGCCACGCTTGTAGACCTTCTTTCCCTTCTCAACCAGCTCGTCGTCGCTGTAGTTATCATCTGAAAAGGTGTCCTCGCTACCATCCTCCGGGCCACTAGCCTCCGAAGTCTCGTGGGAAGAAGACTGTGGGATCGGAGTCTTCTGGGACGAAGACCCCGTGACCGGAGTCTTCTAGGATGAAGACTCTAGGACCAGACTCACGTGGGGCGAAGGATCGGCGACCCGAGTCTGGTGGGGCGAAGGATCAGCGACCGGAGGCTCATGGACCGGAGTCAGAGACGGGTCCACGTCAGACGGAGCAGTCCTGTGGTCGGGTGAATCAGCTGAGGGTGGTGTAACAGCCTTCCTACCTCTTCCGTTGCCATGTCCACCTCTACCATCCTTCTTCGTCCTCCCCCGACCTCTCCCAGACGAAGAAGAAGCACCTGCGGCAGTTGTCTGCATACTGTCTAGCAACGCTCTCCGGAGGGGCTGGGCTGGAATAATGGAACCACCCCTCCCAGTAGCGCTCGGTGGAGGATCGGGGCGCTCTGGACCCTTGCCCACCATCCCGTCAACACCTGCAATGACAAAAGGTAAATGAAATTAGTACAAAAATAAAATTTGGATACCTGACATGAACATAATAATATGTATATAATTTAAGTGTATCATAATCATGAACATAATAAAAATACACCCGATCAACACAAATATATATGATGTTTTTGTATCATCATCATATTCGGGGTCGATCGGGGTGTCGGGGTCGGGGTCGGGGAGTGCTGTCAGGGTGTCGGGATGTGGTGTGAGGGTGTCGGGG